>NC_142932.1:106363012-106403680 GCF_046866305.1 Octopus bimaculoides | reverse complement strand
AAAATCAATCTGAATATAGCGATTGCAGTGTGGAAGAAAAATATGAGCTCAACAAGTTCTTATTCAAGAAACTGGTGATTTGTCAGCGTTTGGTGCAGGCACTAAGGTGTAACTGTACTATCATATTCAGATTTACGGCGATGTGCTAGCGCAGCAAGGGTTTTGTTCTGAGACTGTGTGATGGGATTGTGCAGCGTGGAAAAAATTCAGAAATTAGTTATGACTAGGATCACATGATTTTGGTTCATATAAAGTTCACTTATTCCGGTGGATGATTTGTATTCTCAGAATTCTTGTTCTGGGCTTAACTGTAAAATGAACTTTGACTCATACTTTACCTTTACCACTGCTAAATATCAATATCTCTCACTAAAAGAAGACAAGTAAGTAAATCCGCCCAAAAATAAAAAAAAACAAAAAATCAATATGTCAGGAGTGGCTGTGTGGTAAGTATCTTGCTTACCGACCACATGGTTCTGGGTTCAGTCCCACTGCGTGGCACCTTGGGCAAGTGTCTTCTACTATAGCCTCGGGCCGACCAAAGCCTTGTGAGTGGATTTGGTAGACGGAAACTGAAAGAAGCCCGTCGTATATATGTATATATATGTATATGTATGTATATGTATGTGTGTGTATATGTTTGTGTGTCTGTGTCTGTCCCCCCAACATCGCTTGACAACCGATGCTGGTGTGTTTACGTCCCCGTAACTTAGCGGTTCGGCAAAAGAGACCGATAGAATAAGTACTAGGCTTCCAAAGAATAAGTCCTGGGGTCGATTTGCTCGACTAAAGGCGGTGCTCCAGCATGGCCGCAGTCAAATGACTGAAACAAGTAAAAGAGTAAAAGAGTATGTCACTGTAAAACGAAAATATCCTTACTTGGCTGGTAGATAGTGTGAAATGATTAGCCAGCTTATAGGATTCATCAGCAAATATTTCTGGGATGGGCAGTTCTTTTTCATTGGATATTTCCCTTAATCCCATTAAATGACAGTCAACACCTTGACCGAGAATAGTCTGAAACAAAGAAAGGAAAGAAACCAATCAGAGACAATGACCGAACAAAATAGAAACTGCAAGAGTTTTAATACAAGCTTCATGTGATGTACTCAAAGGGGAATTTTTATGGCTTAGTTGGAAGAGAGAGGGCTCATGGCTGTTTAAAGCCCCCTCTCCCTGCCGAGACAAGTGAGGACGGAAGTGGGAAAGAAAGGGAGACGCAGAGATTTCTGTAGTGGAGAGCAACAAAATATCTGGGGAGCTAATCTCGAGCCGAAGATTTTGGTCGGAATTTTTGCGATTATAACATAATTTGGACATCGAAAAATTGGTTAATTGATTCTGTTTAGTAACAAGTTGACAGAAATACAGTATCTGCCGTTGGGATCTAAAAGCATTTTACGGATTCGGCTCTTCAGGATCCTCGTATCTGGTGTTTAGTGCTGTTGCAATTCTACTTAGGACAAGGGTTATAACTGCAACTTATATTTGGCGATATGATTTTAATGTAAAATGTCTTTTGCTTAGAATATCGCTTGTTATGAAAATATAATCTGTAAGAGGGAAAAGACGGAAAAAAGAAGGTAGATAAATAGATAGAAAGATAGAAAGATAGAGGGAGAGGGAGGGAGAAAGAGAGAGGGAGAGAGAAGGAGAGGGGAGAGAGAATAAAAAGAAAGAGGGTGTAAACAGGCAATTGTAAAGATTGGTGTTCTCATTTATAGTGAATTTGCCGCTGATTATCTGGGCAAGGCATTATACTCTTTTACTGTTACGATGAATCATAACGGCTTTGAGATGAATCGTAACGACTGGATCAGAGCAATATGGTTCTAATGATTTGTTATTTTACTGTGAACTAGTTGACTGCCTTATACATCTATCCTCGTTTATCACGGGTGTTTGATTTAAAAAAGAGAGCACTGTGTTAAATGAATCAGTGATAAAGAAATGATAGAACATGTTTCGTTGTATTGAGCATTGCAGATGGTCGCTGGGACGCGCTAGTGCGGGCCAAGCAAAATCTTTGACTGATCGCCGACCCGTGTTATCACAGATCACCTTGTAATAAGCGTAGAATCAAATGAGCGTACCGTGTTATCATGGATCAGTGATGAATGAAGCAGAGGAAACGAAGATAGACATACCTGACTGTTAAAAGCTGAAAAGTAAAACGTTAATTTCTCTAAAACAACAAAATACTGCTAGAACTTCTTACCTGTGTCATGATTTCGGTTTGTGTTTTCATGGCTGTCCTCAAAAGACGCATTTTGTCTTCGTCCTAGTTAAACAAACAAAATTAATGAATAAACAATGGTTATTTAATAATATTAAGACTCGAAGAAATTGCATGATTTAATACAGTTTCTTGTTATTTTCATGCATAAAAAGGCGGCGAGCTGGTAGAATCGTTAGCATACCGGACAAAATGCTTATCTGTATTTCGTCCGTCTTTATGTTCTGAGTTCAAATTCTGCCGAGGTCGACTTTGTCTCTCATTCTTTCGGAGTTGATAAAATAAGTACCAGTTGAGCACTGGAGTCAAATAACCCCTCCTCCGAAATTGTGGCCCTCTGCCAAAATTTTAAATTATTATTTTGATGAAGGAGTGGCTGTGTAGTAAGTATCTTGCTTACCAACCACATGGTTCCGGGTTCAGTTCCACTGCGTGGCACCTTAGGCAAGTGTCTTCTACTATAGCCTCGGGCCGACCAAAGCCTTGTGAGTGGATTTGGTAGACGGAAACTGACAGAAGCCTGTCGTATATATATATATATGTATGTATGTATGTATGTATATATATATATATATATATATATATATATATGCGTGTGTGTTTGTGTGTCTGTGTTTGTCCCCCCAACATTGCTTGACAACCGATGCTGGTGTGTTCACGTCCCCGTAACTTAGCGGTTCGGCAAAAAGAGAATGATAGAATAAGTACTAGGCTTACAAAGAATAAGTCCTGGGGTCGATTTGCTCGACTAAAGGCGGTGCTCCAGCATGGCCGCAGTCAAATGACTGAAACAAGTAAAAGAGTAATAAATACGTAGATCCTTATAACATTGCTACATTATGCTAACGGTTTATTGGCATCGAGGTGGCAGAATTGTTACTGTGCTAAACTAAATGTTAAGCGTATTTCATCCGTGTTTAACTTTCTGAGTTCAAATTCCGTCAAGGTCGACTTTGCCATTTATCTTTTTGCGGTCAATAAAATAAGTAACAATCGAGTACTGAGGCTGATGTAATTGAATTCTCCTCTTCTCAAAAGTGATAGTTTTGTGCCAAAATTAGAAAGAATATTTAAAGGAGACGAGGTGACAGAGCATTGGGAAAGAGGTCGACTTTACCTTTCATTATATATATATATATATATATATATATATATATATATATATATATATATATATATATATATATATATATATATATATATATATATATATATGTATATATATATGTATATATATATATATATATATATATATATATATATATATATATATATATATATGTATATATATATATATGTATATATATATATGTATATATATATATATATATGTATATATATATATATATATATATATATATATGTATATATATATATATGTATATATATATATATATATATATATATATGTATATATATATATATATATATATATATATATATATATATATATATATATATATATTAATCAAAGGACATATTAACTATGTCTACTTGATGGAAATTACTGTCAAACTCTTAATTAAATCGGCAACTTAGATAAGAGTTTTGACTGTTATTTCCAGCTAGTAGACATACTTAATATGTCCTTTGTTTAATTTTAATCTTTCAGTTATTTAATGCTTTTTGAGGCCTGCAATCGCCTGTATTATTGATTCTGCTATTATCATTTTTAATTGTTGCACTAGATAATAATAGAGTCAATAATATCTTCGCAAATATTTTCTCCTGAATTATATATTTATATATATATCGTACATATATGATATATGTGACAGACGGTGTTAGAATACCTGCTAGAAATGCAATGCTAGAAATAAGAGCTAAATTGCTCTGTGTGCGTTGACTGCAGCATCAGAGCACTTTTGCTCTTCTAGCATTGTATGTGTTCTAATACCTTGTCATATTTAATGACAATTATAGTTTTCCTTTTTGGTGATACATTGCTAAACATCTGCTTAATTTAATTGTGTATGTGTGTGTGTGTATATATATATATATATATATGATGTGCGTGTGCATGTGGCGAGCACATAATCGGAAGTACTTTTCGTAATAAAATTTAACTAGAACTTCTTACCGGAATGTTAGTTTCTCCTGTCATTGATTTGACCCATTCCAGAGCTGCAGGAGAAGCAGCACGGATGTTGTCCACACGACCATAGCGGAATCTTCGAGTAGAAGCGCTCTCGTACGTTGAAACAAGGTGGCCATGAATTCTGAAAAATAACATATAAGAATATATACTACAGTTCTTTATTTAAGAGATGATGAATTATGTACATTATGTACATTATGTACATTATTGACATTTGACGTATATTTGTCCTTAGCTTGTTTGTTGTCAACGTTGTGTTAACAGCAAACAAGATGAGGACAACTATCCGTCAAATGTAAATAATGTCAATAATGAAGAATATATACTGTTCTACAAGAGAGTATTTTAAACAAAAATGTAAACAGAACTTGTCTCCAACTGGATATCATAACTGCATGGTGGATT
The DNA here is from genome assembly GCF_046866305.1 of Octopus bimaculoides. NCBI lineage: Eukaryota > Metazoa > Mollusca > Cephalopoda > Octopoda > Octopodidae > Octopus > Octopus bimaculoides. Next base: position 106,398,941 of record NC_142932.1, on the reverse strand, counting down.
CTCTCCTATTTTACAAATTATAATGGGAAGGACTCTATGCTTAAGAGTTAAGCGTCTTGAATGCAGTGTATCCTAAATACTAACCAATAACCATTAGTCAATAAACTGAATCTTAGTGGCGTAGCTGGAGTGTGTGCCACCTGGAGCAGCCCCACTACCTAATCCATCTAGGGCTAAACAATAGTGATGGCAATAACAAGGACAGGTACATTGGATAGGGTAGCCCTAGATATACAAACAGGTGGAATGGTCACGGCTTCAAAATCTTCTCAAGCAGGGCTTGAGGAAACAACCAACATTACTTAAAACCACCTTTTTATTGCGAAGTGGACAATTACAGTTGAAAGTAAAGTGTCTTGGCTATGGTTACAGGTAGTATATATATATATATATATATATATATATATATATATATATATATATATATACTGCGGTTTGGCAAAAGAGCCCGATAATATAAGTAAAAACCATAAAAAAAAAATTTAATACTGGGGGAATTTGTTTGACTAAGATCATCTTAAGGCTGTGCCCCAGCATGGTCGCAGTCCATTGTCTGAAACAGGTACAAGATAGAAGTTAAAAGAAGAAGAAAGAATGAATACTTCTGGTACGAAAAGACAAGGGAAATAACTAAGGAGTCAAAGTTACTGAACATGGATTGAAAGTAGGATTTTTAGAGCTCACCAGCAGATCACGACGTTATTAATTCTGTAACTCTATATGGTGTCTTCATCACCAAAATGGAATATTTCTGAAAGTGTTGTGATGTTCATGCCTTTTCAATAACAACACGAGTGAGGCGAATTGTGAACTGAAGCTATAACATAGACTTCTCTTGCAGGCATTTTTACTTTATCTCTTGTTCTGCATAGATAAAATTCCTTTTAAGTCACAAACACACATATATACACACACACGTACACACACGCACACACACACACGCGCACACACACTTACACTCACACACAGACATGCTCGCATACACGGATAGACATACACACATACATATACTCACACACACACACACACACACACACAAGCATGTTTGCACACGTGCGTGCACACACACACACACACACACACACACACGTCTATTCGTTCATGTGCTTACTTGTGGTTGCACTTATTTTCCTGCACATGCGCATACACATTCATACACTTACACCCCCACCCCCACACACATACACTCACACGTACACACTCAGTCACATTAATATGCTTGCACATACACACATACACACACACACATGCACACACAGAGACGAGTATGTGTTTGGATGTGTGTGCGTATACACGTACGCATGTACTCATACATCTACGCACACTCGAATAATCAGATATATTGTAATGTAAGCATGTATCACATATGTATATACAAAACGTACATAATATGTCTGATGTTGTCTTGTAAACAATCTCGAAGTATGGAATGCCACAATCCCATAACGATGAAGAGGGTGGTGGCGGCGGAGAGGGGAATCCAAAGAGATTTTACACGGTAAAGTGCAATGGGAATAAACAAGATGTATAAGTATAAGAGAAAGAAAGAAAGAAAGAAAGAGACAGGGTGAGGGAGAAAGAGATAGATAGATAGATAGAGAGAGAGAGAGAGAGGGAGAGAGAGAGAGAGAGGGAGGGGGGAAAGCTAGATGAGGATAAAAAGGAAGATATAGTGTGAAAGAGGAGAAAGGAGATAGTGCTAAGAGAAATATAGAGAGAGAAGCCAAAAACATACAGAAACGGAAATTAGTACAGAGAAGACAAAATAGGACTTAGATTATATATATATATATAACCGACCGAAACTGCAAAGATGATCTGGAACTCGTCTGAGGATAGGAAGCTCCGAATGATCCATCCTTATTTTTTCCTGTTTTATTGTCGCCTGTTACGTTCTTGCTCCATTTTTTTGTTTTCTTTATATATATATACAATTAACAACGCAAAACAACGCCAGATCATACATTCAAAATAAATGGAAGTGGAGAGACAAGTTACTGAAGAGATTGCAAGAGTGCAATGAAATAATTTAACAAAAAACTATATAAATTAATAAAGGATTTGAACCAGTGCGTGTGTTTATTACCGGCATAATGCCTCTCCCAAGGTTTAATTGTATTTCCTTCAACACACGTATCCACATCAAGAATCTTGCACACGAAATACACATACGAAATATATATATATATATATATATATATATATATATATATATATATATATATATATATATATATATATATATATACACACACACATATATATATATATATATATATATATATATATATATATATATATATGTGTGTGTATATATATATATATATATATATATATATATATATATAGGCGCAGGAGTGGCTGTGTGGTAAGAAGCTTGATTCCCAACCACATGGCTTCGAGTTCAGTTCCACTGCGTAGCACCTTGGGCAAGTGTCTTCTACTATAGCCTTGGGCAGACCAAAGCCTTGAGTTTGTCCCCCACAACCATTGCTCGATAATCGATGTTGGTGTGTTTACGTCCCCATAACTTAGCAGTTCGGTAAAAGACACCAATAGAATAAGTACTAGGCTTACAAAGAATAAGTCCTGGGATCGATTTGTTCAACTAAAGGCGGTGCTCCAGCATGGCCACAGTCAAATGACTGGAGCATGTAAAAGAAAGTATAAAATAATAAAAGGAAAAAAATATATATATAAAACACGCCTAGTGTCTCCAAGTAATCTTCAGGCTTAGTGGACTTGCTAGACGGAAACTGAAAGAAGCCTCTCGCATATGTACATATATATGTGTGTGTGTCTGTCTGTGTGTGTTTGTGTCTGTTTTTGCTCTCATCACCGCTTGTCAACCGATGTTGGTGTGTTTACGTCCCAGTGACTTAACGGTTCGGAACAAGAGACTGATAGAATATGTACAAGGCTTAAAAAAGTACTGGGATCGATTCATTCGACTAAAAAAATTTCCAGGCGGGGTCCCAGCATGGCCGCAGTCTAATGACTGAAGCAAGTAAAAGATAAAAGATATATATATATATATATATATATATATATATATATATATATATATACATACATATATATATATATATATATATATATATATATATATATATACACACACACTCTTATTACTCCTTTACTCTTTTACTTGTTTCAGTCATTTGACTGTGGCCATGCTGGAGCACCGCCTTTAGTCGAGCAAATCCATCCCAAGACTTATTCTTTGTGAGCTTAGTACTTATTCTATCATTCTCTTCATCCGAACCGCTAAGTTACGGGGACGTAAACACACCAGCATCGGTTGTCAAGCGATGTTGGGGGGGGGGGGACAAACACAAACACACACACACACATACATACATACATATATATATATATATATATATATATATATATATATATATATATATACGACGGGCTTCTTTCAGTTTCCGTCTACCAAATCCACTCACAAGGCTTCGGTTGGCCCTCGGCTATAGTAGAAGACACTTGCCCAAGGTGCCACACAGTGGGACTGAACCCAGAACCATGTGGTTGGTAAGCAAGCTACTTACCACACAGCCACTCCTGCGCCTATATATATATATATATATATATATATATATATATATATATATATATATATATATATATATATATATATATATATATATATATATATATATATATATATATATATATATATATATATATATATATATATATATATATATATATATATATATATATATATATATATATATATACATATATATATATATATATACATATATATATATATATATATATATACATATATATATATATATATATATATATATATATATATATATATATATATATATATATATATATATATATATATATATATATGAGAGAGAGAAAGCCATATAGAAAATTATGGGCAACGTATTGGAGGAGGAAAAGTAGGGAGTAAAATTGAGAAAGGGGAAAGGATAGATCTGGTAAGAGATGTAAACGAAGGAGGAACGAAAGGACAAGCAAGGTTGAAAAAGAAGTGGAGAACGAAGAAGGAGTTAGGATGGAAAGAATGAAAGTAAGAATGAAGAATATGCACGAATGTTACATGATCGAATGTATTTAGAGAAAAGAAGAAACAAGCAAAGTAGGAAACAAAGTCGGTGAAACGAAGCAAACTGTAACATGAAGGGAGGTGGGAGGAGGAAGAGAAAAGACGGAGATAGAGGAAAATGGAAGACATGTTTAGATATGTAACTCTTGGAGAAATGGAGAGAAGGAGAGAGAATGAGAGAGGGAGAGAGAAAGAAATAGAGAGAGAGAGACAGAGAGAAAGACAGAAAGAGTGAGGAAAATAGAGAGAGAGGAAAATAAAGAAAGTGAGAGAGTGGAAAATAGAGAAAGAGAGAGAGAGTAGGAAAAAGAGGGAGAGAGAGTAGGAAAAAGAGTTGGGGAGAGAGAGTAGGAAAAAGAGTTGGAGAGAGAGACAGTAGGAAAAAGAGGGGTAGAGAGAGAGAGAGAGAGAAAGAATAAGGCGATTGTGAAATCCTCTTAAGTTTATCTTGTCGATTTAATTGCGTTTGTCTGTCTGTCTGTTTTTCTGTTCCGCTCTGCTCTCTTTTCTTTTCATTTTTGTTTTGCAAAAACAGATTAACGACGCTAAAATCTATAAGTGGGTTGCCTTCCTAATGCATTCTGGCAGGCTCTGCAAGGTCTACTTCTGCTGCCATTGGCAGACAGAACGATGCAAGCAAGCTATAAGCCACAGACTACAAGCTACGAACAAGCTCTCTCTCTTATCCAACCACACACCGTCACGTGAAACCCACTGAACTAAGCTTAGAAGTAATAGAATAATAACTATTATACCTGTACAGTCAAGAATGGCGGTGATTTCAAACAAATTCTTTGGTTAGAATATATTACAAGATTTCTGTCTGGTGGTGGGTTGTTGATAAGGCTCCCTTTTTTAGTCACTTTTTATTGTTTATTAATTTTATATCTTTATAATAATAGTAATAATAATAATAATAATAATAATAATAATAATAATAATAATAATAATAATAATAATAGCTGAAGTTCAAAAGATAGTGCTCATGGGAACTGCCCATATCCTACGTAAAATACTGTCTATGTGATCTCAAATTTTAAAGCAAACACATAATTTTCTTATGGTTTCTTAAACATTCTCTAGAACAACACTATGTACAAATCCAAATATATGGTACCCTAGGCATAACACCTACATGAACTTCCAGCTTGTTGTCTCTTGAAGTCTCTGGGTGAGACTTGGATCCAACTTGTACAAATGCAAAGCAAAAGTCAAACATAAAATAATAATAATAATCCTTTCTACTATGTGCACAAGGCCTGGATTTTTTGTGGGGAGGGGGACAATCGATCACATCGACTCCAATACTTGACTGGTACTAAATTTATCGACCTCAAAAAGGACGAAAGGCAAAGTCGACCTCTACGGAATTTGAACTCATGACGTAGCGACGAGCAAAATACCACTAAGCATTTCGTCCAACGTGCTAACGATTCTGCCAGCTCACCGCCTTAACAGTAATAATAATGATAATAATAATATGGGCACTGCACACATCCTACGCAAAAACATTTTCAATACAGTAACCATAAGAGCATCACAGCAAACCACAGCACATACCCAAGGCACACAGAGCTGCGCTCGGTAGTGAAGTGAAAGCACGTTATAAAAATAAAATTACTGAATAATAATAATAATAATAATAATAATAATAATAATAATAATAATAATAATAATAATTATATGGAAACTTGAATGTTGAGATCGCCAAGATGTAACAGCAGCGAGAGTCAAACATAAAGATTGTTCCTGTTGTCATTGAAGCATTAGGTTTAATACAACCTAACCCAAAGAAACATCTGGAAACTTTAGAAATACCTTACAATCCACTTTACTTGGAACTGCACGCATACAACGTAAAGTGCTGTCTATCTGCAGTCCCTATTGTGACATGATAGACAGCACAAGTCACCGGTACAAATAATATCATTTCAATGTTGCCTACTGCGTAACATCTTTGATATGTTGTTGGCACTCCGTCGCTTACGACGTCGAGGGTTCCAGTTGATCCGATCAACGAAACAGCCTGCTCGTGAAATTAACGTGCAAGTGGCTGAGCACTCCACAGACACGTGTACCCTTAACGTAGTTCTCGGGGATATTCAGCGTGACACAGTGTGTGACAAGGCTGACCCTTTGAATTACAGGCACAACAGAAACAGGAAGTGAGAGTGAGAGAAAGTTGTGGTGAAAGAGTACAGCAGGGTTCGCCACCATCCCCTGCCGGAGCCTCGTGGAGCTTTTAAGTGCTTTCGCTCAAAAAACACTCACAACACCCGGTCTGGGAATCGAAACCGCGACCCTATGACCGCGAGTCCGCTGCCCTAACCCCTGGGCCATCGCGCCTCCACTACATCTTTGATAATAATGATAATAATAATTATTATTATCATTTAAGAAATAAACTAAGAAATTAAAAAGTGGTCGAAGAAGAATGGCGTAAAAATGAAAATTGAGCGCGTCCAGAAAACAAGTATTACTTGGTAGTGCAAGGAGTCTCCGTAAAACCCTTCAAACTTGAAAAGACCCCCCCCCCCCCCCATCTTGATTTACGTGAAGTGAACAGTTGGTACATTAATTAACATCTCCAGTAACAAGCAATGTAAAATGTGATCTGAATGCCAAAACTGAAAATGATGTTGTAAACTCTTGGTTATTGGAGTATTTGATTCTAAATTTAGAAAAATTAAAATTATCCAATTCCCACTGATATACGATGGGGTGCTGATAAGTTCCTGGTTTTAAGCGTGTCGCGAAAGGCCTGGCTAGAGGTTCAATCTTCCGAGTTCTTTTACAGGGCTTGGAAAGACTGAAGGACCGCTGCAATAGGTATGGGAACCTGAGAGAAGAATATGTTACATAAAATCATAATTAACAGGAATAGTTAATCGCAGTATGATTTGAACTCTCAAACTCAAGAAACTCGAGTAAATATTACCACAAGGCTTTCCATTCGCTGTTCTAAAGATTCTTTCAATTTGCTGTCTACAAAGAATAAATTCTTGTAATTCGGCAAAAAAAAAGGTACGCTTATTATTATTATTATTTTTTATTTAACATTTAGTTTGGCGTTTCTGTTAGCTTTAAAACATTGATATTCTGTAACTGACATAAAAACAAAAGACAAACACAACAGCAACAGCAGCAAAGTAGTAGTGGTAGTAGTAGCAGCAGCAGTAGCAGCAGTAGTAGTGGTGGTAGTAGTAGTCATCGTCGTCGTCGTCGTCGTCGTCGTAGTAGTAGTAGTAGGAGGAGTAGTGGTTGTAGCAGTAAGCAGTATTAGATTACGTTGTTTAACTTCAGGTTAAACAATCTTTACTTCAGAGTACTGTTGCTGAATATCTCTCGTTGTAAGATTTAAAAATAGGGATTTTCCAGGTTAGTTTCCAATGGACGTACCTATCATCAAAGGCGTTCCGAGTGTGGCCATTTCGTCTACGTCGTGTATCTAAGACCACGATTATCAAATGTGTATTTTTTGTCGTAAGTTGACAGCGTTGTGATACTATTTTTAGCAGGTCAAGCAACCAAATAGCAGCCCTGCCATCAGCCTGGCAAATACATTAGAACTCACACACACACACACACACACACACACACACACACACACACACACACACACACACACACACACACACAATACATGCGTACATATAATATATGTATATGCATGATTGTGTCGCAAAAAGCTTGCTTCACAACCACATGGTTCTGGGATCAGGCCCACTACGTAGTACCTTCCTACTATAGTCTCGGGCCGACTGTGAGTAGATTTGGTAGACGGAAACTAAAAGAAGCCCGTCGTATCTATCTATCTATCTATCTATCTATCTATCTATCTATCTATCTATCTATCTATCAGAGGGTAACAAGGGTTATCATAAAAAATATTCCTCCCACGGTAGACACACTATGGATAACATCAGCCGTATGTGTCGATATGGAGGAAGTTGATATATTGCAAATTAATGTTTCTGAAAAGCAACAGTGGGTGGGTAAAAAAATGGAGATCCTTCTCCATATTACCCAGGAGTCACTAAATAAAATACCCACCTACATAAAGTTACCATCAACGCAAAGGCTGTATGTAGTGGTGGAAGGCAGACGACCACGCTGTTACATATGTGGCAGTGAAGCTCACTTCCAAAAGGACTGCAATTCTGCCGCGAAACAACAGCAACAACAACAACAACAGCCACGGGAAAACCAAAAACCCAAAACACCAGCATTATTACCCACACCACCGTATGCACAACTGATCAAGCAGCTATATGCGAAAACGAAAGAACGGCAACAACGAACAAACCAACCCAACCAAACAACACCACCACCTGAGTCAAAAACAGAAACAACACCACCAACAACAACTAAAGACAGACCAACACCAACACCAAGAACAACAACCAAGAAGACAACCACTGAGAACGAAGAAAAGACCAATACTACTCCCAATTCCCCAACAACACACACACCACACACACCACACACCACAACACCATCGACAAACACACAAATAGAACCAAATGCTTTGCCTTTACCCCCTTCTGATTCGTCAGACATTTCGTCTTACGATGAAAGTTCTACAGAATGGCAAATAGCCACAGGAAGTAAAAGAAAAAGATCAAAAACAACCCCAAAATTAAATGCATGCAAAGCAGGGAAATATGTAACCGCTGAAAGCCCCTTGCACAAACAAACCAGCACCAACATCACAAAAACACACACAATGCTATCAGCGATAGACACAACAAACACAAAATTAATGGACTACATCATATCGCAAACAAACATTTCTGAAGATAATTATAAGCTGAACTACACCACGCACTACACCACCGAAACACATCAAAATAGTTCACATCACACAAACGCAGCACCACACACTCAAAACCCTCTTTCCAAATGCGGTTGGGGGGTTCCAAAAATATTTATCAAAGAAACTCTTCAAAAACCTCATCCAAGATACTTCAAAAGAAGAGGAAGCTAAAACTTTCGAAACGAGTAAGTAACCTTCTCTCTTGTCTCTTTTACTGTCGTGTATGAAACACAAATTTCGACTTCAACTATGCTTAAATTAGGTTGTGTAAATGTACGTGGCTTGGCGTCAGCTTGGAAGCAAGGTTACCTTCTAAATGACATCAAGTCACAGAACATAGAAATCATGGCTATCAGTGAAACCAGACTCAGTAACCCGCGGGCCCTCAAGTCCATGTTTGGTGGACATTTCGACATTTATTTTTCTCCCTGTCTGCCAAACATGGGTGGTGGTGGTACCGCGGTGCTTTTTCGGAAGAGTCTGAACCTAAAAGTAAGGCCAATATTCCTAGACCCGGAGGGTAGGCTGGTTGTCTTGGACGTCGATAGCACAAACGGGTGTGCTTTCCGTCTGGTGGCAGTGTATGCACCGTCCTTAACGGGTCGGGCGGATTTCCTTAGACGTCTAGAGGTTTTCCTGGGAACGTCACGACCTTTACTGTTAGTAGGGGACTGGAACGCTACCTTGGACACGCATATAGACTATGTGGGAGTGGATAGGAGTAGAAAGGGATGTAAGTGCCTCAAAGACCTGCTCAGACGTTTCCATTTGTCTGACAGGTTCCGACTCGACCATCCGAACGTGCCAACGTGGACTTGGACAAACCGCGTCGGATCGTCGAGATCGTATCTAGATAGAGTTCTATGTAGGACAGCAGATAGAGATAGTGTAGGATGTCCACAATTTAAAATAGTCAGCTACACAGATCACAAGTTTGTGACGTGTACGCTCGACTTAGATAAGACACATAGGCAGGGTCCCGGTTACTGGAAACTGAACGCTTCGCTCTTAGCGCGGCAGGTTTACAGGAACCGGATTAGCGAATTAATTAAGAGGGCGTTAACAGGAGCCATCGTTAACAACCGCTGGTGGTTTGCCCTGAAAATGGCAATCAAATCGGAATCTATTAGGTTTAGTAAAGAACTAGCGATAGATCGAAATAGAGTAGAGGGAGACTTAGTTAAGAAACTAGAAGAGGCACTTACAACTGGCAGCGCAACCAACGTTTTGACTGCGAGGATGGCCCTCGACCAACACCTCAACGCCAAACACGAAGGTTGCGTCGTCAGAGCTAAAATGCGTGCCTTAAGGAACGAAGGGATCGAAGCTGCGCGAGAAGCCCGGGTGGCGGAGGCGCAACGCGGTAACAGAGCCACCATTCGGTCTCTAATCGATGAACAGGGATGTAGTCTGCTCGAACCCGAAAGGATGTGTGGGGCCTTTCAACAGCACTTTGCTCGACTGTTCGGTGCGAGCGGTGAGTCGGAACGCAGGATGGACTTCACTGCCTACCTGACCGGCCTGCCGCGGCTCTCGGCGGGAGAGGCAGAGTGTTGTGAGGGTCCCATCACAGCTGCTGAAGTAAGGGATGCTATGGCGGGCTGCGCGAGGGATAAGTCACCTGGATTGGATGGTCTACCCTACGAGCTGTATTGTCAAATGCCAGACTTGTTTGGCGACCTCTTGGCATCAGTCTACTGCAACTGGCAACAAAACGGGAGAATTCCCGGTTTCGTGAGCCGAGGTGCAGTGACATTGCTGAAGAAAGACCCAAACAAGGGGAATTTTATAGATAATTTCAGGCCCATCACTCTGCTCAACGCAGACTTGAAAATTTTGGCCAAAGTAATAGCCGAGAGGTTGGCGCTTGTCATCGATAAACTGGTCGACAGGGCGCAAACATGCGCCGTGCCGGGCAGAAGTATCCATGACAACCTCCACCTCATGCGCTACATCATGGACAGGGTAGTTAAGGATCCTGGCATGGGTGGGGCGCTGATTAATTTAGATCAATCTAAAGCCTTCGATAGGGTCGACCATCGATACCTAGCGGCCGTCCTCAGGGCAGTTGGCTTTGGTCCCGTCTTCCGCGGTTGGATCGCTGCCTTGTATAGCGGCATCCGATCGGTAATACGGGTAAACGGTCACCTGTCAAAACCGTTCGACATCACGCGTTCGGTCCGTCAGGGATGTCCCTTGTCGGCGCTTCTGTATGTATTGACGATCGAACCACTACTGCGGAAGCTGGCGACACTGAGGGGTATCCCACGAGAGCTGGGTTGCGGGACGAGCGTGTCTGCATATGCGGACGATGTCACCGTCATAGTGTCGAGCGAAAAGCACGTCGAGATGCTAGGCGAGACACTTAAAGAATACGAAACGGTGACAGGAGCAAAAATTAACCCGGAAAAGTCAGTGGGTTTGTTACTCGGCACTTGGAGAAGCAAGCCCATACCGTCCAACAGTGACTCCGTAGTGGGACGCTGGACGGACGGACCGGTTAAACTGCTCGGGGTCTGGTTCAGTCCGGACCTCCAAATGGATAAGAACTGGGACGAGATCACCAGTAGAGTGATCAAACTCAGCCAAACATGGGCTGAGAGAAAGTTATCTCTAAAAGGCCGGGCGGAGGTGGCTAATGTGTATATCGCATCAGTCATCGATTACCGCCTGACCGTCGTGCCTTGTCCCGATGCCACCATCACGAAACTAGAACGCATACTTTTCCGCTTTCTGTGGAAGGGTGGCGTTCCGATGGTGAGGCGATCCATTTGCTGTCAACAACCGTTACGTGGAGGACTGGGGATGCCGTGGTTAATGATGCGCAGACATGCGCTGAGACTGCGGCATCTCTGGAACTTCATTGACGACGGTGAACAGGTGTGGGCGCCGTTTGTGAGGCACGCCTTCCCGCAGCTCGTCTCACTCACCGAACTGCAAACATGGATCAGGAAGAGACCGAAACTGGGCGAATGGCACCGCGAGTGTCGCCAAGCTCTACAACAGCTCTGCCGTCCGGGATCAAACTTGTGCAACTTCCAAACGACCAATGCGTTCTATAGAGGACTAGTGGAGGGGAGGTCTGACGACACTCTCGGGGCAAACCTGGGTGTCGACGAGAAATTCTTAACCCGCCTTTTCAAGACGACGTTCGGGCCGGGGCCAATGGATAATTTCCAGAGATCCCTGGCTTGGCAATGCTATCGAGACGCACTACCAGTTCGAGAGAAGATCTACAGACACGGTTCGAAAACCACCGGACCGACCTGCCCGAGATGCGGTCAGAGCGACGAAACCGTTCTGCACGCACTCGTGCAGTGTCCAGATATTTCAGAGCTGTGGATCTTCGTCGAACGGCTGTTGTCGCGTGTGGGACGAGCCCACTTATCAGCCGAGTCTATCGTGAATATTGTTCCGCCACCTTCCTTTAAACGGGAAGGAAAAACGGTTTTTGTAACACTGATAGCTATGGCAAAAGAATGCGTGTGGTGGACGCGTTTGAAAGGTCTACAAACAAACACTTTCCTCTCTGGTCAGTCCCTCGTCAACTTTTTCAAGTACCACTTGAAAAGGAGGATGAGGATAGAGAGGAAAGTGTTGTCGAATGAAAGTTTTAATAAAAAATGGGTAAATGTGGCAAGAATGGTAAGAATGAAAGACGACACCATTTTAAGCATAGACTTGTAACAAAAAGAGACAAAAAGAGAGAAGGTACTTACTTTCATGTACCTTTAAAAAAAAAAGCCTGAGGTGACCGTGGTCTTTTCCGTAGGCTTTTCTCTCCACGGATAAACCTAATCTGTTCCCCGTTTTTTACATCGACTGTGATACACGATCCCTATTGATCGCCCCCTCCCACGTTTTTTTTTTTTTTTTTTTTTTCTTTTCTTCCCGTGATCCCTTTTGATCCAAATTATCCCCCCCCCCAAAAGCTCTACTTTGTAATTTGTCCATTTTCTGTATTTAGCCCTGTGTGGCTATAATAAAAAGATATCTATCTCTCTATGTTTGTCTGTCTTTCAATTTACCTATCAATCTATCAGTTTACCTATCAATCGATCAATCTATCTATCTATCTATCTATCTATCTATCTATCTATCTATCTATCTATCTATCTATCTATCTATCTATCTATACATTCATGTGTGCGTGTGTATCTTTGTGTCTGTGTTTGTCTCTCCACCCCACCGTCGTTTGACAACCGATGTTAGTGTGTTTACGTCCCAGTAACATAGCGGTTCGGCACAAGAGACCGATAGAATGAATACTAGGCTTACAAAATATAAGTCCTGGAGGTGGGGGGTCGATTTCTTCGATTAAAACCCTTTAAGGCGGTACTCCAGCATGGCCGCAGTCAAATTACTGAATCAAGTAAAAGACTATCTATATGTCTATACATATGTACACATACATATATTATCATCATCATCGTTTAACGTCCGTTTTGCATGCTGGCATGGTTTAGACACACACACACACACACACTCATGCATATATATATATATATATATATATATATATATATATATATATATATATATATATATATATATATATATATATATATATATATATATATATATATATATATATATATATATATATATATATATATATGGAGCATGTAGCAAAGTAAGGCGTTGGAAAAGCATTCTTTTATGGTATTTTTGAGTTTCAATCTCATTCGATAGAACTGATTGTGCTTTGACATTTAAAAAAAAAATCTTTCTATTTGCTTTTTGCTTTTCTCTCTTCTATAGGTTTCTCTTTCTCTCCATTTCTCTACCTCACACTCTCTCGGCAATGATAAAAATACTAAATGAATAGATAAAATAAAATAAACAGAAATTTTTCTTTCTTTTCCCCCATTTGATAAGATTTTGTTTTCCGTTGCTGAACAAAAGTAAAATATTAAATGTAAGTCTTTCTTGTCATATTCGACATATGAATTTTTTTTTTACTTTGGTTTTCATCATATTTTTTTGTATGTGTCTCTCTTTCTCTCTCTCTTGGCTTTTTTTCTTTCATTTATTTTTTCCTTTCCTTCTTTTAGTCCTTTTTTCTTTTCTTCTCTCCGCACACTTGCATAAATAAACACACACACACACACACACATTCATGCATACGTACTTACATGCAAATAAACATTCACACACGTATACATACACATATAAACATTTTTCTTCCAAATCATTTTTGTTTCTTTGCTTCACTGTCTTTTCTTCCCAAATGTCTTTCCCTCTTTCCCCGTTTTATTATTTGTTTTCGTTTTATTATATTTATTTTCCTCTTTTTTTTTTGCTACCGAGAGCTTAGAACTGGAACTAAGCTGTTTGCATGTTCGTTAATGCTTAGCTGAACGACTGTGAAGAACTTGACTTCTGCCACGTTTGTATTTGAGAAGACGCCATCTTGTATTTGTCTTGCATTCGTTGTCACTTCCTATATCTAGTGAGGAGGGATTGTCCACAAAGCAAACAAAATTAAGCAGAGAAAACAAAACAAAGCAAATACGGAAGGAGATGGAGAGGGAAAGGGAAAAAGAAGACGGAGACGAAGAAGATGATGATGAAGAGGAAGACGAAAACGAAGATGAATGATAACAACAACGACAATAATAAAACAAAGAAGAAACAGAAGAAAAAGAAATGGAAGCAGAAGCAGCAGTAGCACAGCAGCAGCAGCAGCAGCAGCAGCGGAAGAAGAAGATACAAGAGCGAAAACAAGGATAAAAAGGGAAAAGGAAAATAAGAAAAAGAAGAAATATGGACGAGAAGAGGAAGAAGACAAGAAGAAGAAGAAGAAGAAGAAGAAGAAGAAGAAGAAGAAGAAGAAGAAGAAGAAGAAGAAGAAGTTCATGTTGTTATTGTTAGTGTTAATACAGTTATTTTGATAACTACAATAACAAGTAGAAATCAGCAATGTTTCGTTATTCGATTCGCTTTCCAAATAAAGCAGAAATCACATTCAGCTGCTATCGGATTGCCAAGGGAATTGTTGGGAATTAACTGTTCAAAGTTAACTATAGATTCTAGACATGGATATATATATCAGTCAACCAATGAGACTGTATGCTTGTTTAGGCTGGTATCGATGAAATGGATGGTTTATATAGATATAAACCACGCAGAACTATATCCGTTGTTGTTATTTCATTTCTAGATGCATTTCATATCGTATACTTATTCAAGTTATATTGAATACAGTATAAACGTAATAGTCACAAATATTGGTTTTTAAAGGCCAACAGTTTCGCTGGAGAGATTAAGTCGATTACATCGACCCAGGGTTCAACTGGTACTTATTTTATTGACTCCGAAAGGATGAAAGACAAACTTTTTTGTGAAAATCTATGATCATCTATGGCCAACTCTGTTGTTTCTCTCTCTTTATGTGCTATGCCTATACACATTAACAATCATGGATCTTCATGCCAAAATCAAAAGATTTATGATTTTTTCTTGGAAACGGTCCAACAGTGATTTCCCGTTGCCTTCAACTGGTTTATTTTGAACATTGATACTCAACTGGGGTCAATATGGCTCCTGAGCGCCTATATCAGTTTCTTGGGATCCACGCAAAAAATTGTAAATTGGGGAGTCTACAATAGTATTTTGAGCTAACTTAGTATTTTGAGGGCCCCTGAAAAATTTTTGCTTTAGGTGTATGTATTGGTATGTATTGCAAAAAATAAAAATAAAAAAGGAAAGAAAAAAAAGGTAATTTTTTCTCTAACATTTTATATAGTTCAACCTACACAAGTTAATGTTTGAAAAACAAAATAAGAATTTTGAAAGAAGTTTCTGTAAAACTAATTTTTAAACACTGAATGGTTATGGATGCCCACCAGAATAAAATAGTAACCAAAGGGATACACAGATAAAAATGGTTGAGAACCCCTGATTTAGAACCTACTCTGCTTGTCTCCTGCGCTGTTGAGCTTACTCTCGAAGGCCAGGTTATATTTAAGACTTAGGCTGGCGGACTGGTTCGTGTGACATCAAGACACACAATGGCTCGTCGGTGTAATACGTGTGTAAGAGCCAGTGCTTCTCCAAAATCTTGTAAGCTTTAGCCACTAGACTATTTTTAACTATCTCACCCAGGGCCAGGGCAGAAATGAAAATAGTAGTGACTGATGGATAACGCCATACTCATAAAAACTCCTGAGCTCCCAAGCTGGAGCCTTACCATCAGATGCAGTTTAATGTCTTGTCCAGGACAACTAGCTTTATCACACAGATCAGTATTACACGGGCAATAACATATACGACAATGTAGAGACTTTCTCATTGGTTCAGTGTAGACATAACTGGTTTCGACGACAATCAAATTCAAAGACAAAAGGTCACCTTAAATGTCAAAACGTCAGATTTTAACAGATTACAACCACTCCATCTTTGGTCAATACTGAATTTTCAAAGTCGTTTTGTGTGACGCTGCGATAGGGAAAACATATAACTTTACAGAAAAATACACACATGCAAATACACACACACACACACACACACACACACACACACACACACACACACATGTACACGTAGTTAGAAACGTGCACAGACGCACATATATCGAAAGCGGGAGAAAATGAATGAGAATGGCGGATGGAAAATGAAAGAGAATAACAAATGGAAGAGAGAGAAAGAGAGAGAGAGAGAGAGAGAGAGAGAGAGAGAGAGAGAGAGAGAGAGAGAGAGAGAGTACATGAGTGAGAGTCAGAGAGCTTGATAGACAAAGAGAGAAAGAGAGAGGGAGGGAGAGAATGACAGAGAGAAACAAAGAAAATATAGCATACATATATACATATATATATATATATATATATATATATATATATATATATATATATATATATATATATATATATATATATATATATATATATATATATATATATATACACACAAAAGTTCACAAGGTACTTACTTATAATAGGTCAATTGCAAAGCTAGCTGGATGAAGGAGTCTGGACTCATATTCTGTGACTTTGGAAATTCTTTGCCAAAATTTGTAAAGCGGAGCACATAGAGATCAAGATCGCTAATAAGTCTGTAAATATAAAAATAAGAAATGCCATATGAGATTTGTTGCACTACAAAGATACAACACACACATACACACGCATGCACACACACACATACATACATACATACATACACACATACATACATACATACATACATACATACATACATAATCACACTAAAGATTAGAGAAAAAGAGAACAACTACGCCGAGCTTCTGAGAAATTTGCAGATACTCCACCCAGACTACAAGTTCAAATTCATACCCGTGATTGTTGGGGCATTGGGATATGTAACGAACTGCCTCAACAAAA
Source organism: Octopus bimaculoides (assembly GCF_046866305.1). Classification (NCBI taxonomy): domain Eukaryota; kingdom Metazoa; phylum Mollusca; class Cephalopoda; order Octopoda; family Octopodidae; genus Octopus; species Octopus bimaculoides. The sequence goes on along the minus strand of NC_142932.1, from coordinate 106,381,690 downwards.
ACCTGGAAAAATTAGGATTCTCAAAAGCTGAAAGAAAAAGGCTGATTAGAAGACTACAGATTCAAGCCATCAATGGAACTGTAAAGGTATGTAAAACTTTCCAAAAATTTAGCACATAAATACATATGCATACGCCTAGACATGAAAATCTATACATAAAAACGCATCCACAAAACAAACATATAAATCTGCGCATAAATACATATGCATACGCCTAGACATGAAAATATATACATAAAAACGCATCCATAAAACAAACATACAAATCTGCGCATACACTAACACCAAATACTGCACACACACACATATGCACAAATACCTAGATGATGTTGATAAAAATTCCAATGAAGGAGCCTTGAATCTATGTTAGAGTCCGGCTCTTTCTCTATGGACAAGAAATACAGAAATGAAACTGACTTATAACATACGTACATACATACATACATACATACATGCATACATAGATACATACATACATACTTACACACACACACACACACACACACACACACACACACACACACACACACACACACTCACACACACAAACATATATATACTTTTCTACTCTAGGCACAAGGCCCGAAAGTTTTGGGGAGGGGGGGGGGCAATCGATTAGATCGGCCCCAGTACGCAGCTGGTACTTAATTTGTTGAGCCCGACACAAACACGTATGTCAACACATTGCAGTGTGCTGTGTATGCATTACGAAAAGCATTTACATTAAGGTTTAACATAATGTTGTATACTCTGAGTTTACATCTGTGAATTCAGAGTAAATGAGCTGTTGTATTAGTTGTAGTATAAGCTATAGCATATAGACATTGCAAAAAATATATAAGAAAAACTACCAGGAAAAAAACAAGCAAAAACAAACACCCACACACACACACACAAATATGTGTGTGTGGGTGTTTATCTGAAGTAAAATTGATTTTGTAGTGGAAAACTTTGAATAAAGATGGACGGAAGCAATCTAAATGACAGCAAATTTTAGAGAGAAATAATTGTTTTCTGTAAGACTTAAGAAAGTATTTGAAATTATATTTTTTATATATCGGTTGCTCTTTATCAAATTCTGAATTGTAAAACGCAATTTCATTGTGGCCGCCCCGAAAGCAAGAGAGCAAAAGAAGAAAAGACAAAAACAAAAACAAAACAAAAACAAAACAAGAGCACCCGAGGAGCGCAAACCTCCGCCAAAGCAAAACCAACGTCCTCTCGACGATTAACCAGAGATGATTTTTAAAATGAGAATATCTGAAATAAACTTGACTGTTCTCACAAACGAGAATGCTAAAAATAAAACCGAGCTCTCTTAAAATTTAAGTAAAAAAAAAAAAAGGAAAAATAATCCAGAATCGTTGTCCGGTACCAGATCGATCCCAAAAACTAATCAGTTCCTACTCGTCACGAGACCAAACTTCCCTGAAAGTTTCATCCGAATCCATCCAGCGATTCTTGAGGTATCCTGTCCACGGACAAACAAACACGACTGAAAACAATACTACCGCATTCGCTAAGGCGGAAATAATAATGCAACTTTGAACATGCCTTGAGTTCTCGACTCATAGGGCCACTTACTCGGTTTCCAAGGCGTATGAGTGACCGAGATCACAACTTGTCCTTAAACAGGACGTCAGTCCGTCGCAAGGTTACACGTTTGCAACAGATTGGACAGAAACAACGTGAAATGTGGCGTTTTGTTCAAGAACACAATGCACAGTCTGGTCTGGAAATCGAAACCACGGCCTTGCGATCGTGTGCGCAACACTTTAACAACTCGGCCACGTGCACCTTCTCAGTGTTGTTAAGGCAACTAAGAAATGAATGAGTGGTAGACAAAGCACGACGAAATTTAGTAACATGGAACTCAAAAGTCAAACTGTCAAAGATTTGTACAGATCGTTGAATATAGTCACTGCCTGGCATTTATCTGTTTGGAAATGGTCTGGAAACTATTTATACAACTTGTTCACAGATGGATCGATAAGGTTGGTTGATAGACTAACTGATGGGAAGATAAAAAGAGAGGAATATAATATAATATATATATATATATATATATATATATATATATATATATATATATATATATATATATGTGAATAAAACGTAGGGTAAATTGGTTAACAGAAAGAAGAGAGAGAGAGAAAGGGAAGGAGAGATTGTTAGGAAGGGCGATAGATAAATAGATTGGGAGATAAGCAATGCATGACATAGAAAGATGGATAAGATTGGTAGATAGATAGATAGATAGATAGATGGCTAGATAGATAGATAGATAGATAGATAGATAGAGATAAATAGATAGATAGATAGAGAGATAGAGAGATAGATAGATAGATAGAGAGAGAGAGAGAGAAAGAGAGAGAGAGAGAGAGAGAGAGAGAGAGAGAGAGAGAGAGAGAGAGAGAGAGAGAGAGAGAGAGAGAGAGAGAGAGTATGGCGGTTCTCTCAGAAGCAGTTGAAGGAGTACCAAACAGCACTACAGAAGAAGAAGAAGAGGAAGAAGAAGAAAAAGAAGAAGAAGAAGAAAGCATATTAATCGTGAGTGGAAGGGAAAGATTAGAAAGAAGACAAAGAAGAGAAAAGAAAAGAAGAGAAAAGAAAAGAAGAAAATCCTAAATGATCTTTACGGAACATTAACGAAGTCTAAGAGATTGAAACGGAATGGAAAATTTGTCAACGGAAAGCCATTTCTCAACTCATTAGAAAAGGCAATAAAAGTTAAGACTTAATATATGAGCCGCAGTAGTTTTTCGCCAACTATATAGCCACAGGCTGAATATATCTTAAGACTGCAATACTGATTTCTTTTTGACTAAACACAAGGTCAATTAAACGGAGAGTGTAAACTATAGAGACGAGATTTGCAGTTGGGGATGTTTCATGAATGTAGTAGTATATCCACATCTTTGTCCTCTGTCTATTCGATGGATATACTAGTTCAGCGGTTCTCAGCCGTTCTTTTTTTGTCCATGGATCCACTTGCGTAGCTAGGCGTGGGGTACTTTTAAAGGAGCGGCACTTTTAAAGGGGGGAGCACTTTTGGGCAAAGTGCAAAATGTGTTCTTTTGTGGGGTCAGGGGGAGGCAAACGGAAGGGCCACCCCGGGCGGTACACACTCTTTTCTACTCTAGGCACAAAGCCCGAAGTTTCTGGGGAGGGGGCCAGTCGATTAGATCGACCCTAGTACGCAACTGGTACTTAATTTATCGACTCCGAAAAGATGAAAGGCAAAGTCGACCTCGGCGGAATTTGAACTCAGAACGTAGACAGACGAAATACTACTAAGCATTTTGCCTGGCGTGCTAACGTTTCTACCAGCTCACCGCCTTAAAATATTTTTTTCTACCCTAGGCAAAAGGCCCGAAATTTTTGAAGAGGGGGTCAGTTGATTAGATCGATCCCAGTACGCAGCTGGTACTTAATTTATCGACCTCGAAAGGATGAAAGGCAAAGTTGACCTCGGATTTCGGCAGAATTTGAACTCAGAACATAAAGATAGACGAAATACCGCTAAGCATTTCGTCCGGTGTGCTAACGTTTCTTATTTCTTTATTGCCCACAAGGGGCTAAACATAGAGGGGCAAACAAGGACAGACAAAGGTATTAAGTCGATTACATCGACCCCAGTGCGTAACTGGTACTTATTTAATCGACCCCGAAAGGATGAAAGGTAAAGTCGACCTCAGCGGAATTTGAACTGAGAACGTAACGGCAGACGAAATACCGCTAAGCATTTCGCCCGGCGTGCTAACGATTCTGCCAGCTATATATATATATATGCGCATATCTGTACACACACACACACATATAAAGAATAATAATAAATGAAGCAAAACACGCATATAATCAATAAGTTCCTTTAATTACTACACATGTTTCAAAATTTAGATGCACTCTACTCCAAAGAAGTAAGAGATGCTGGAATATACATATAATTTTATCATCAGGAAACCATATTACACATGCAAGACTTGTGCTGAATGCTAAGGTTACGTACGAGGAATAACACTATATAGCTATATAGTGTTATTCCTCGTACGTAACCTTAGCATTATATAGCTATATAGTGTTATTCCTCGTACGTAACCTTAGCATTCAGCACAAGTCTTGCATGTGTAATATGATTCCCTGATGATAAAATTATATGTATATTCCAGCATCTCTTACTTCTTTGGAGTAGAGTGCATATAATTTTTGAAACATGTGTAGTAATTAAAGGAACTTATTGATTATATGCGTTTTGCTTCATTTATTATTATTCTTTATATCAACTCAAAATACATCATTTTAACATGGAATATCTACTCCTTAACCGGGTATAATATCCCAGTTTTTGCATTATCGAAGTTTTTCCACCAAGATAATATTGATATATACATGAATAAATAAATAAATATATATATATACATAAATAAATAAATAAATATATACATAAATAAATAAATAAATATATATATATGTGTATACACGCGTGCGCGCACATACACTCACATACGACGAGTTTCTTTCATTTTGAGCCTTTCGAATTCACTCAGAAGGCTTAGGTCAGACCGGGGCTTACAGCAAAAGACACTTGCACAAAATGTCACCTAGTAGCACTGCATGTGGAACCATGAGATTGTGAGGCAAACTATTAACCACACGGCCACGCCTAAATCAAAAGAAATGGTTAAAATAGCCTGCATGTTTGAGTGTATGTCATATGACAAGATCAATCATATTCTATATTGATCCTTTTTCTTTTTTTCTCTTCACGCCTTTAAGATATATTCTTAAAGCAGTTTCTTTTCTTGCACTTTGCTCTCTACTAAGTATTTACATCAATCTCATCATGACTTACTAATGGAAAGGTTGATCTCCTGCTTGACTTACAATTGGATTAACAAGGAACTTGTTGAATATACGATGAAATAATCTCTAGCTTAGTGATGTCATAGATATCATGTATTCTGTACGAAGTGGAAAGAAAAGTCGATTGCATTTTTTTTCCCATATTTGTGTATTATACTTACTACTTTGAAAACTATTTATAATTTTGACTAATGACGCAGTTTGGCATAGGATGATTTACAAAAGCTTATGTCGAACATACGAGAAGCGGTAAGAATGAATCTTTAAGGAAAATTTTTGGCCTTATAATGGACATATCGTTTTGATGTTTTTTACTTATGTCTTTTCAATTATGTCAAATAACAAAATTTGTTGATGGACTCGTCTAAAAAATTTGGAGATGAATCCAGCACTGCCCTAAGTGGCCAAGCTCTCATCAATTTCTTCAAGTATCATTTGGATAAGATAGAAGGGGAGGTGCTGCTTTATGGTGTGCTTATCGAAAGTTGGACGAGAGTGGCAAAACCAATGAGGTTGATTGGGTCTACACTGAGTTCGCATATCCCTCAGGTATCCAACAATAATTCGCACTATCTTCACCTTCTTCCTTTTCCACAGTCGAGCTATCTCGTATTTAAGGGGGTTGTATGTGTCTATTTTTTCACTTTCCTTCTTGACTACTCGTGGGTCAAAGAGGCACGCAGCATCAACATAAATTATTATCATTATTATCATCAAACTGGACAATCTCGACCATATCGTGATTATTATAGTTTATTGTGTCCGCTACTTATACAAGTTTTTAGATAAATACTGTTGTACATTTAAATATGAGGCAGCTTTATTTTCTCGCCTAAGATTAAAAGCTGTCATTAAGATATCATTATCATAAGCATCATCATAAACATCAACGAGTTCTTCGTCGTTGGTGTTGATGAGTTGTTGCTTCTATGAATAGATTTAGGAGAGTGAAATTGCTTGCTTTGTTGTTGCTGTTGTTGTATTAGATTTTTTTCAGCAGATTTTTAAAAGGTTTTATAAATGATTCACTGCGTGGTTTGAAAATAACAAGAGATTTTACTTTTTTATTTTAGAGGAAAGATATGAAATGAAATGAAAAACAACAACAACAATAACAAAAAAAAACACACAAAACAGCAGCGGCAACAACAACAACAACAACAACAACAAAGAACGTATTCGTTTTTTCTTTTTTTTCTTTAATCTTTGTTGAATTATTTACGATTGGTTAAATTAATGAAAACCGCAAATAGAGAGAAGAAATGGTAGTTGCCGAAAAATAAAAAGACGAATCAGTTATAAAGAAAGAGAGAAAAAAGACGAAGAAAACAAACAAACAAATAAATAAAAGACAAAGAAAAGAAGGGAATGAAAAGATGTAAAGTATTTTACACCAAATTTTGCTTTCTTCCTACTGGAAATGGCTGCTGATAAAAGATGGAAGGACAATGAAGAATGTTTATCAAATAATACGGGAATTTATCCGAACATTTGTTAGAGAAACGTCGTGACATAAATGTGTTCCGGTTCGGAAATACAGAGTAATCGCCCCTTTGATCACAGTATTTCAATTTCTCCACGCTTCCGTCCAGCTCTGCTAAATTGTCAGAAAATTGGCAATAAAACTCGATCAAACTCAATTCTTAGAGAACTGATTGAAATTTGCGTGTCCTTTCGAGCGAATAAGAGCAATTTTTTTTTCTTATCTCGGGCTATGAATACCACTCTATTTGTATTAAAGCGGGATTAGAACGGTGGCAGACGGGGGTGGGGGAAATGAAGAGTGGATAACAGACACACGTTAACACAATGAATGGAAATAAATATAAGTAAATAAATAAATACAGGAAAAGCCATTACCGGATAGAATTTCACAATATGAATGCTACTGTTGGAATTACTGTGAATTCCCGCTACTCGTGTTGTGGCAAATGTAATAAACAACATATGTGCTGAACAGTAGCTTGTAGACATAGATAAAATGAGTTCGAATTTTATCCTGATATGTAGTAGTTAGAGCGTGTGCCAGTTTAAATTTTTACGTGTGCTTTTATAGTTGTCACGAGCAAACAATAACCCGCGAAACTTATCGAATGGCGCGCTTAAAAAAAAAATCCATTTTTTTTTAGTAGTACGGCCTGCTTCATGATAAGCCATATCTCATGTGGCCCGCTTCTCGACAAAGCTTGATCATACCTGCTCTATAGTGACAAGGGATTACAAGTTGTGATGTTGAGGCATTCATGACATTCCAAAGATAATTTAGAACATGAATGAAATGTAATGGCTGCAGAAATTGACATAAAATTAAGCTGCTTACCCGGCCCACGAAGAATATTTATTTATGTTATTCATCAGACTATTAAAAGCTTAGTTAAGTGTAAGGTTGCTAATTTATAGGAGTGTGAAAATTGAACGTAGAGAGTTTCCTTTTTTTTTTATATATATCAGATGTGTACGTGAGGATGATTAATGGAAGTAATCTACAGGCAACAGAATATACGAAATCTTACTCAAAGTAGAGAAATGCTGTCATAAATCTGGACTACTTCCTTTATCATTAGAATGTCATCATGAACGTTATACCATTCTATCTATCTATCTATCTATCTATCTATCTATCTATCTATCTATCTATCTATCTATCTATTTATCTGTCTGTCTGTCTGTCTGTCTGTCTGTCTGTCTGTCTGTCTATCTATCTATCTATCTATCTATCTGTCTATCTATCTATCTATCTATCTGTCTGTCTGTCTGTCTGTCTGTCTGTCTGTCTGTCTGTCTGTACAATTGTATTTCTGTAGAGGTATATACATACATACATACACATTCGCACACACGTATGTCTGTATTATGTGTATGCATGTATGTATGTATTTATGTAAGTATGTATGTATGTGCGTACTCAAAGTATTAACAGTTTACTCAAACTATCCCCCTTCAGCTTCCACCGCACGGAACCTGACGCATGCGTTCCTCGCTACATCTCCGGTAAGCTCTTCAAACAACCCCCTTGATGTTGGCCACTAAATCGGGCTTAGAGTTGCAGACAGAGCTGTTAAAGTTTTCTTCAACCGCACATGACACATAGTAATCCATGGGATTGCAATCTGGGGAATTAAGAGACCAGAAACCGGGGCTGGTAAAATCTTAGAATTTCTTCCACAACCACTTTTGATTCTTTTCGGAGATATGTCAAAGAGCCAAATTCTGCTGCAACACATATGGCCTTCCAGCAGCAACCCTCTCCAACAAGGTATTGACCACGGTCTCCAGCTGCTGTACATAGTCGTCTGATTTTAGGCTAAGGCCCTGTTCAAAGATGTGTGGATGAATTCAGCTGTGCGAACGTTGTCAAAACGCCCGCAGTGTCCCTTTCTGCTGGCCACAGCTTCATAGTCTCTGTTACAGCTACTTATGCCATATCTTAGAGTCTTTACAGAGCATTGAGCAGCAGTCATGATGTCGGCATTCCGATATCCGGTGCGAATCAGCATGGTACAGATAACTCTTTTCCAATATTTAGTTAGCTTCCAGTCTTCCATGTCAGCGAACTTTTTATCAACTCACCAATACATAGAGCTATTCTTGAAAAAAGGAGACATAAAAAGTCGCCAAATTTAGCCCTAGCATCCTGTGTGTCTGTCAGTATGTAACTATATATGTATGTATGTATGTATGTATGTATGTATGTATGTCCCTGTAATTTAGCGGTTCGGCAAAAGGGACCGATAGGATAAGTACTAGGCTTACAAAGTATAAGTCCTGGAATCGATTTGTTCGCCTAAAGGCGGTGCTCCAGCATGGCCGTGGTCAAATAACTGAAACAAATAAAGGAATATATATATATATATATATATATATATATATATATATATATGTATGTGTGTGTATATATATATGTATATATATATGTGTGTGTGTATGTATGTATATATAAAGATGATAGAATCTTGAAGTTTTGCATGAAAGAACGTGCAGCGGAACTGAATGCATGTGTCAACTTCACAAACTTATTTCTTTCCACATTTGTATGACGTCATTATATTTCAATGATTTGGTTTTCAAAACTCACAATTATCTGATTATTCAGAAAAGCTACGAAATTTAAGCAACGTTTTCTCTGAAACGCATGCGTAACTTTCAAGGGTTCCAGATCAACTATCTTCAACTGGCTTTATCCAAGAAGAATCTGCCTGTATGAGTCAGCAATTAGCTGATTCGTAAATCTGAAATGAATAGTCATTCATGATTAAACATGTACATTAGAACATACAACAAAGAATAGGGACCAGCCGCATGGAAAATTGCTGATTAGCTGCAAGTCAGAGCGACTGAGCAGAATTATGATCAAAGGTGCTCCAATTGTAACCATTCTATTTTTTTTTTAATTCGCGTTTGTTTGTTTTAGGTATGCTGCATGTAAAGGACCACATGTTTCTGTGTTCTTATTTTCTAAGACCATAGGATGCGATTTGAAACACTTTGTGCTATTTCTAGTTAGTCACGAAGCTATATGGATCTTCCCACTTTGGTTCGGTATGAAGTCACTGAAAGCAATAAAGAAAAAGAAAGCAACAAAAAAAAAAACCCCAAAACAAACTAAAATATTAACTGTCTAAATATGTTATATTACCTAACATACAGTCAAAAGACAAATGGATCACCTACAATGCGGTAAACGATTTTCATATTCTTAAAACAATATATACTAGCTCAATGCTCGTTACTGACGGGAAAGTGATAAGATTTTAGAATTAAATTGTTTGTCCATTTAAATTGCTACATTTTAATATTAAAAAAAAATGTTAAATTTAAATATAAAAGTCTTTGAAAAGTCTGTTTTCATTTTCAGAAAAAAATTATGTTATAGCAAGTGCTTTTTAAGTGGGTATATTATTGAAATTTAGGTAGTTTTTCCCAGCGAAGGCTTAGTAAATAATCTTTTAACATTGCTTAACTAAAAATGTTTATTTCAAAAATATTTTATTTCATAATCTGCAAACTTGTTATTTACATTATTCAATATTCATATTAATTTCAATTACTCTTTACTCTTTTACTTGTTTCAGTCATTTGACTGCGGCCATGCTGGAGCACCGCCTTTAGTCGAGCAAATCGACCCCAGGACTTATTCTGTGTAAGCCTAGTACTTATTCTATCGGTCTCTTTTGCCGAACCGCTAAGTTACGGGAACGTAAACACACCAGCATCGGTTGTCAAGCGATGTTGGAGGGACAAACACAGACACACAAACATACACACTCACACGCACATATATATATACATATATACGACGGGCTTCTTTCAGTTTCCGTCTACCAAATCCACTCACAAAGCTTTGATCGGCTCGAGGCTATAGTAGAAGACACCCAAGATGCCACGCAGTGGGACTGAACCCAGAACCATGTGGTTGGTAAGCAAGCTACTTACCACACAGCCACTCCTACGCCAAAACTTTGTTTTCATCATTATGATATTTCTCTAGCTGATTTGAAGGAGACATAGTTACTATTTCTAGAAGATCTTGTAAGCACATTTAAGCTCTCACATTTGTGAATGTGCGTGTGTATGTTAGTAATATTTGTGACAAATGATAGATATCAGATAGTTTTATTTTTATAATAATTCTGTCTACAATACCAAATTAAGATTTCAATGAAATCTAAAGCAAAACTTCCTCATATATAAAAGAAGTGGTCAATGATAAATTTCAGTGAATTATTTTATTCACAATAAAAAATGTTTTCATGACTCTAAATTTTACAACTTTTACAGACCAATGAACGGACAGAGAAATAATATCATATAAATTACATATATGTTTTCTAAAATGTATATCTGATTTCTAGAGCAGATTAACATAATTCTCTCATTGTATCACTGAAGGCAGCTTGGAACGCAATCCAAAACAAAAGTGAAGTGTAAGGCATTTTAGAATGATAAGGAAACTGAAATTGAGATGTTCATACCTTTGTGAAGAGTATCAGGGACATGTTTGAAATAGCTGTGATCGAAAATTGGAAGTGAGCCTCATTTTCATATTAATTACTTTTTCCATCGATTACCTTCTACATTATGACACTCGCCTTCTCCAATAATGATAATTTTTGACGTAAGTGAATTTCACTCCTAAGGGCTTAGCGACGTAAAAGAGGAATTTATGCAAAGGAAGTGAGACTCGAAACCGTATTTCTAACGCGTTTAGCAGGACATTATAATTTCTCTTCGACGCTTGTCAAGCCACATACCAACGTGGAAGTATTTCGATACGAACACTGAAGGAACAAAGCAGCAGACAAAGAACAACACAGACAAAACAATAATTTTAACTGAATATGGAAACTACATTGAGAAAAAAACCAAACGAAAATCACTAAACACTGACATGTTTCTGTTAGTGTACTGAAATCAAGTGAAATCTAGTGAAATGTTTCATTATTCGTCTTCTGCATTGAGTTCTGTCTACTAACAAACAATATAGAAATGAAGTAAATTAAAAATAGCTACTCATAAAATGACTAGCCTCGGGTCATTAACAAAATGGTGAGAGAGTTTATTCAATTGAGACAGAACAAGGTTTTCTCGTATCAAATCTCAACATACAGCTAAAAAACAATAACAAAAAAACAAAGACGGTATACAAAGTAAGAAAAAATTATATAAACAATGGTGTCTAAGCGAACAATCTGGCGAAAGAATGAGCAAAGCGTAGCTCTAAGTCAAGAGTTAGGGGAAAATAGCATGTGCTATAAATAATTTAGATAATATGCAAGCATATAGTCTTGTTAATCAATCGTATATTGTACGACAATAACGCAGAATGAGTACGCAATTTGTGCACCCTATTCTTGTCATCAGTTGTCTCTCGTGCCATCAAAGACCATATGAAACGTTATATACGCTTTTCACTTTACATAGATGCATACATGACTGTAGTTAGGCAGTTCGCTTCACAATTACGTGGGTTTGAGTTCGGTTACAAGATGAGGTACCTCGGCCAAGTGTCTTTTACATTAGCTTCAGGCTGACCAGCACCCTGTGAGTAAATTTTGTCAGAGAGAGAGAGAGAGAGAGAGAGAGAGAGAGAGAGAGAGAGAGAGAGAGAGAGAGAGAGAGAGAGAGAGAGAGAATGTAGAGCGGAGCGGAGCGGGAGAGCTGAGAATATTTTGGTTCAGCAAATTTAATTTTCCACTTTTAGCTACTTCACTTTAGATACGTTGCAATTTCTCAGCAAAATAATCAAAATAGCAATTTTAATATCGTCCATCCTCAAAATTAATGAAGAAAAATATCTATTGTAGACTGATGGTTGCAAATATTCTGCTCAATACCACAGATCTGCTTGTCAGTTGTTTGACCTTAACCAGTTGAGCATGTCCCTTAGTGGCTGACGATATGTACATCTCTGATCACGAACAGGAGTAGTGGGGGGGGGGGAGCATCATAGCCATGTGTTAAGAGGAGTTCTTTGAGGTTTGAACAATTCACCTCTGGAGGCGTGGGTATTTTGTTCATCATCCTTAAAACAAACCTTACTCAGGGACCTTTTGAACGGGATGGGCTACTCGACCCGAAGGAAATTCTAACTGGGCCCCACTTGCAAGGTCATGCGCTATTTATCTTGATATGAGATCAATATATCGCGCACATATGGTTGTGATGTATGAGCCTAGTGTGCTCTTATCGGACGGGTAGTCATGATGGGTATATTGGGCTTCGTATATTTGTGCTCCAGTCTCACTTTGATGGCATGCGCTGCTCTCACGCTCAATAATGATAATATACGTTTGTGCATATGTATGTATCTATTAGGTTGGTGCATAATTATTGCGGCTCTTTTTCAGGAATTATTATTCAACAAAAACAATAATAATATTTAACAAAAACATCTTTAAATGACGGTCTGACCGTTTGCCAAGCAAATGGGAAGCAGTAATTGAAGTAGATGGTGAATATGCTCTGGAATAATCATTTAAAGATGTTTTTGTTACACGTTGTTATTGTTTTTGTTGAATAAAATTTGTTGAAAAAAGCCGCAATAATTATGCACCAACCCAATATATGTGAAATATATTTGTATGTATGTCTCAACAAAGATTTTCTTGTAAGTGTATTAATAATCGCCGTTCTAAATAGCCAGACACCAGGTTTTTTCTTCGATTTATACAGTTTTTCATATTTCTTTAGACAGTTGTATGACACCTTTTAATTTCTTTATACAAGCTGTGAAAAATTTGCAAAGCTCTTATTTTTGTGGAGAAAAAGAAAACAACCCGTTTTATAGTGTACGGTATTGTATACATAGATGTTACTCACTTATCAATGGCTTTACTGGCATCTGCAATATCCTTGTTTAAAACTTCGGTTAGTTTCCATTTCAGTTTTCGAGGATATGGCAGGTCACAAATGGACTGCATACGATGTAATCTCATAGCTCGAAGTTCCTCCCTGTAGAGATTAAAACAAAGTTATAGAGTTACTCGTCTAAATTAGCAAATATGAGATAAACATTTACGTTTTAAAGAATTTGATACAAGCAGATGATGAAATAAAAGAACCCCAAACCAGGTGTTAAAAGATTATAGAATATAATACAGAATATTGTGTGTGTGTGTGTGAGAGAGAGAGAGAGAGTGTGTGTGTGTATGTGTGTGTGCGTGTATATATATATATATATATATATATATATATATATATATATATATATATATATATATATATATATCATGGACTCTTCCGTCGTTAGACAACCTAAGAGAGTTCTGCAATTTCTTGCTGAACAACCGCACATGTAATTTGTTTATTGTGATCAAATGTTTGTGTTCACATAATCTCACTCCCTCCATCAAATCGACATTACCTGTACAGGTGCACTACCTGCCACATTTTAGAGGACGACATGATTGCAGAGTGAAAAGAAGTATTTTGTTGAAGAACACAACGTAACGCCCGATCTTGGAATAGAAATCACGAGATCACAATTTTGAGTGCCACACCTTTACTACTAAACCAAGCACCTCCACAATATATATATATATATATATATATATATATATATATATATATATATATATATATATATATATATATATATGTATGTATGTATGTATGTATGTATGTATGTATGTATGTATGTATGTATGTATATATATATATATATATATATATATATATATATATATGCATATATCCATACATATATGTACATACCTACATCTATACGTATACACACATGCAAATATGGGTACAAGACATCAAAACAACGTTAAACACAATGAGAAACTAAAACATAAAATCGAAAACATACACACACACACACACACACACACACACACACACACACACACACACACACACACACACACACACACACACACACAAGTATTGATTTGACTCAAGAAAATTATCAATATCTAAGAGAAAGGGATATTCATTCATATTTCAGTTATAAAGTGACTTGTTGCGTAAACATCTCATATTCATCGTTCAGACATATTCAAATTTACAGAATTCTTTTTTAACAAGAGACCAGCAAATATAAATAAATGGAAAATAAGTCTTGTGGTTATAGTAGCAGCTGAGAGAAACTCTGTGCAATCGCTAGAGTTTTAGAAATAGTAACCAAGTTGCTCTCAAATCACACCATACTGCCTTTCTTAAAGGAAGGACACACTGAATAGTATACCTTACTCTGTATACTTTGTTTTAAAGACAGATGTCTAAAGACAATGATGTGAATGTCTTTGGTTAATGAGGTAAGACATCAACGAAAATCAGCAAGTGATTAGTTAGCTTCCAGTCCTGTGATCAAGATTATGTCAACTATAACAAGATTATATAGGTATTCCAAGGTTGTGATGGCTGTAACAGTGAGGCTAAACCTATGATATGATATGCATGTCAATAGTGATGCACTGTGGGCTTTTATGTGATACACGATGGATTTTTGAAAAGAAAAGAAAAGATAACCCCATAACTGCAATTCCATTTTATAAAAAGCTTAACCTTTATCTTCTATTTGTGTCTGTTATTGGATTGTGGCCATGCAGGGGCACAGCCACGAAGGGTTTAGTCCAGGCCTGGCCTGGCCAACTCAAATTACATTGCGGGCCACTTTAATCGCAGAAAGGTTTTTGAGGGCCGTTTGTATACTGACAGAATTGAAAGCATTTTGCTTTCTCATGCTATTATTACAATAATGAATGAATGATCGTTGATTCAACATGAAATATTATCGTTGCTAAAACATTAGTATCTTTCTTTTTAACTTTTCATTACAATCTTTAATTTTTGATAAAATTTTTAGAAATGTTTGCTTAAATAAACCCATTTCAAGAAAGCATCAAGCGGACCTCAAGATAAAATACGTAAACAACTTGATATAACCATACAATAATGATTATATATATATATATATATATATATATATATATATATATATATATATATATATATATACTCTTTTCTTTTACTCTTTTACTTGTTTCAGTCATTTGACTGCGGGCATGCTGGAGCACCACCTTGAGTTGAGCAAATCGACTCCAGGACTTATTCTTTGGAAGCCTAGTACTTATTCTATCGGTCTTATTCTGGTTGGCACGAGGCTATAGTAGAAGACACTTGCCCAAGGTGCCACGCAGTGGGAATGAACCCGAAAAAAATCATTATTGTATGGATATATCATGTTTATATGCGAGTCGGGTGGTTGAGTGGATTGGACATTGGGCAACAAATCAAATGGTTCGTGGTTCGTATTTTGTCTCCTGCTTTGTCTTCTCTCCTCGACCTTATTCTCAAATGTAAATGGATTATGCAGTGTATAGTTTATTATAATACTAAGCAATATCAAACGCTTAACGTTTCTTTCGATAAGTTTTAACTTTTAACCTATGGGAAAAGCTATCTGTGATGGAATGGTATCCTATCCAAGTGGCACATTTTTCACAGTTGCCTTTACTGACTCTCCGTCGGTTTTGACGAGTGTTCCAGTTAATCCGATCAACGGAGCAGCCCACTCGTGAAATTAACGTGCCGAACACTCCACAGATACATACCCTTAACGTAGTTCTCAGGGAGATTCAGCATGGCATAGAATGTGACAAGGCTGGCCCTTTGAAATACAAGTACTACTCATTTTTGTCAGTTGAGCAACGTGAAATAAAGTGTCTTGTTCAAATACACAATGCGCCGCTGGGAATCGAACTCACGTCTGTGAACTGAATACACTAACCACTAAGCCACGCATCTACACATAGTTGCCTTTAGAAAAGGTATAAATGTCGCAACATCGGATTTCCTTTCAACTTATACACCCCCTCCCCGTCAGAAAAAATGAATATTAATATATATATTCACGACGAGCACTACGAATGTAGTTAACTGGCCATCCGTAACCTGCTTTCCATATTCAGCTGGAACCATATCACATTTCATGTGGCCCTCTTTGGGAAAATAGCGAAAACTTCATATAATTTCTGTGAACCGAATGTCTTACGGGCCCAACACTCTCCCACACGCTCCAACGAAGACTTCTCTGTGTTGTCGTTCTCCTCGCTAAAAATAGCTACCAAATTTTCTTGGAATCTCATAACACCATTTAAAAAGGAACATTGTAGTCTTTGATATAAAGACGAGATAGGCACGGTTGGAAAGCGTTTAATTATATCTGATAAGCGTTGACCTGCTTTAAGGCATCATACGTCGCATAAATCGAGTATGAGATCGTATTTATGAAAACTGCACGTCTTTTTGTAATATTTTGTTTTGTTTTGTCAAGTTGCCAAGAATGTTTTAGCAGTTCGAGTGACCTTATGACCTCTGAGAACTTATAAACAGACCTGAATGTAGAAAAAAATAAAAACCCCCAAAACAAACAACTATACATATACAACAACAAAAAAAGCAAACAAAAATAAAAGTCCGGAATTGTTTCGCTGACGGCCAATTTCGATCGCACAATCTTAATTTTAGATTTATTTACCGAATGTGAAGTATCAGAGACATATGCTGTTTAGATTTGTAATAGGAAGTTGAACACACTCACACGCGTAGACATGTCCCAGAGATAAAGAAAGATAGAATAAGAGAAAAACGAGAAGAGAAAGATAAGTGAAAGAAGAGAAAGAAATGCTTGAAATAGTATCATTTAAAGATGGAATATTACATGAGATATAAGAATGTACGACAACACTTAATGACAAATACACAGCCAATCATTTAGAAGAAAGAGAAAACAGAAGAGAAAGAGAAAATAAAGAGAAGAAACTAAAGAAAATAACCCAGTGAGATAAAGAGAGAAATACAAAGACAACTATATTAATTTGAAAGCGAATGCAAGAAAGCTAGACAGCGGAATCAGCATATGAAAGTGGCAGGGCTGAATGTGTTCAGCTTGTCTAGATATGGCTCGAGGCAAGAGTTTGACGTAACGCAGCCTTTTATTTCGTTTCAGCTAAAGTTCACAACGGATGTTTTCCTGAGCTCATTCCGACATTTGCACGCAACCATCACTCAACACTTCCCATTTTTGATCCCAGTTTCTATAGTCTCTTTGTGTATCTGACACAGGCAGAACTACACCAGTTTGAAAATCATCCATGGGAGGGCCGTCCGTATCAATGACAAGTGAATAGCTCGAGGTATCGCATGAACATTTACGAAACATAACAAACGTTTCGCTTAACAATAATGTATGGATGGACCTTGGTATCAAAGTAATAACAAGCAAAACTAGCTTGGCATTAGTAGTAAAGGTGTGGCACTCAATGGTCAATTCTAGAACCTACTGTATCTTTGACACACAATTAGACATCGACATCATGCAGCGTATCTAGAGTAATTCAACATGGTGGAGTCCCTGTTTCCGTTTTAACGAAGATTAAATTTGAGCTGAACATTTCACTGCTATCTAATTAATACTCGTTAGTTTAATCAATACACTTGTTGATTAAAACGAAAAATATTACCTACTCATGATACCTCTTAACAGCTAGCGTGAGTAAATCATATGAATTAAACCACATGATCATGGACACAATACAGTATTTCTTGGATTCTTTAGTTATTTGTCTGCTAATGTGTTTATATGCCAATGACTCGTTAGTCACGGTATGATTATATACTCATACACAAAATTGATAAAAGAAATGATACTTACATATATTTTAGTGTATGTTCCACTAACTGCACAACAGCAATTCCTTCAGAAGGTGAGTGCTCGTAGTTTAATCCACAAACACCATCCTCACTAACGACAAACTGTGAAAAAAACAAGAAACAAGCAAAAATGAAAATGAAAATGGTAAATAAGACAAAAGTGAAATAATTTCTAATTAAAATTTCAATATAGATTTATTTATATTATAAAGCCGTCTTTTGCCATTTTTGTATCTGTCTTTGTACGACGGTCGTCGCTCTGACAGATATTGTTATAAATCCGAAGTCGTCGATGGAATGTTCCTTCCTATCTGGCACTGTATGACCCACAATCGTACAGTGCTATTATCTTCAAAGGGTTGGATCGTTCTAACGCCCACTTGGAATCGTAGTTTAATTACTAGATCAGTCCAGATACGACTCTCAACACAGTCTAACACGTACTCTCCCGATACTGGCCGACGTCACCTTACTTATAGTGATTCATTCATTCCACTGGTCACATGGGAGGGGGTGTATCATTATTACTAATTCCCTACAACGATTTATTCGGTTTAAGTTTTCCGATTTCTCTACTATTTTAGGATGAAAATGTCGTCGAAGTTAACCGTTTCAAAAGCAAGTTGAGACACCAGGGGGGAGAGAAATATCTTATAT
>NC_142932.1:106345512-106355512 GCF_046866305.1 Octopus bimaculoides | reverse complement strand
ATAAAAAAAAACAAAAAAACCCCACAAAAACGCGACTTTTGGTGAAAAGAAATGTCGTGTGTATGTGTGTATGTGTGTCTGGGTGAATGTGGGTGTCTAAGTGTGTATATGTGTGTGACGATATATGTATGTGTGCGTGTTTGTGTGTATTTGTGTATATGTGTGTGCGCGTATGTGTGTGTGTAAGTGCGTATGCTTGTGTAACATATTTTGCATGCTAAATTGCCAAGTATGCGTGTAAGTGTATATATATTATATATATGTATATATATATGTGTGTGTGTGTGTGTGTGTGTGTAATGTGTGCCTTGACTATGTATCTGTGTGTGTGCTTGTGTGAATGTGCATGTATGTATGTATGTATGTATGCATGCATGTAATATATATGCTAGTTTACTACACCTGTTTGTGTGTGTATATATGTGTGTGTGTGTGTGTGTGTATGTGCGTGTGTATGTATGCATGTGTGTTCGCATGCATATGTTCTTTATTTTTATTAGACTCACGTGTACGTGTTGCACATTTTTAGATCACTGTGGTATTTTTTTTCCACTGTAGGGGAGGGAGAAGTCAATTAGATCGCCCCCCCCCCCCCCACCATTACGCAACTGGTACTTCATTTATCGACTCTGAAAGGATGAAACGTAAAATCAATGTCGGCGGAATTTGAACTCAGAACGTAAAAACAGACGAAGTACCTATTTCATTATTGCCCACAAGGGGCTAAACATAGAGGGAACAAAGAAGAACAGACGAACGGATTAAGTCGATTACATCGACCCCAGTGCGTAACTGGTACTTAATTTATAGACCCCGAAAGGATGAAAGGCAAAGTCGACCTCGGCGGAATTTGAACTCAGAACTTAACGGCAGACGAAATAACGCTAAGCATTTCGCCCGGCGTGCTAACGTTTCTACCAGCTCGCCGCCTTAAGATCACTATGGTATTGCGTTTCAAATCATACCCAGGTTAAAATTATCCTTTCATTCTTTTTGTTCTTTTATTCTTTTATTTGCATCAGTCGTTTGACTGCGGCCATGCTGGAACACCGCCTTTAGTCGAAGAAATCGACCCCAGGACTTATTCTTTGTAAGCTTAGTACTTATTCTATCTTTTGCCGAACCGCTAAGTTACGGGGATGTAAACATACCAGCATCGGTTGTCAAGCGATGGTGGGGGACAAACACACACACACACAAACATACACCCCCCTATATATATGTATATATATATATATATATATATATATATATATATATATATATATAATTATAATACAGGGTATCTAAGAGATGGTTTTTTTATTCCCATGCTGGCCACTTGATAAGATCAATATTTAAATATCGATCTTATCCTTATTTATATATATATATATATATATATATATATATATATATATATATATATGTACCCAGATATGCACCTATATATACAGGTAGATGTAGGTATGCACATACTTGTACGTATATATGCATATACTCATTTATTATTTGTTATATATATATATATATATATATATATATATATATATATACGATGGCCTTCTTTCAATTTCCGTCTACCAAATCCACTCACAAGGCTTTGGTCGACCTGAGGCTATAGTAAAAGACACTTGTCCAAAGTGCCACGCAGTGGGACTGAACCAGGAACCATGTAGTTGCATTTTAGGAATGATAAAATAAAGTACCAATATTTAACTTAGCTAACCAAATTAAATTACTGGTGTCGCTGTATTCGACTACCACCCTCCCTTCAAAAGTACTAACCTTGTGCCTAAGTCAAAAACCACCATTTAAAAAAAAAATTTCATCCACTAGAATCACAAGGCCTGAAATTTGGTAGAAGAGGGCTTAGTCAATTACATCGACACCTCCTCCCCAGCCCTCAACTGGTGCATATTTTATCCACCTCGAAAAGATGAAGATGGAAAACGAAGTCGACTTCGGTGCAATTTGAACTCTAAGCGTAAAAAACCGCAAGA
This sequence comes from Octopus bimaculoides, assembly GCF_046866305.1. NCBI lineage: Eukaryota > Metazoa > Mollusca > Cephalopoda > Octopoda > Octopodidae > Octopus > Octopus bimaculoides. The sequence goes on along the minus strand of NC_142932.1, from coordinate 106,353,530 downwards.
AATGCCGCTAAGCATTTTGTTTGACGCACTAACGATTCTGCCAACTCGTTGCGTTTAAATCAAAGGTCATTGTTATGATAGTGTGTGGTATGTTTGTATATGTGTGTGTATGCATATATGTGATCAAGTGGTGCGTGTATGTGTGTGTTCCTTCGTGCGAACGTGCGTGTGTGTGTATGAAGGATGGCTATTGTATAGTTACAGCATCTTTTCCACACGTGTCTGTGCAAACATATGCTGCGTGTGTGTGTAATAGGTATGCAATGGGAGGGGGGGGGTGTCGCAATTCGTTAGGAACATCATGTTTTAGTGGAGGCGAAAGAGAGAGAGAGAGAGAGAGAGAGAGAGAGAGAGAGAGAGAGAGAGAGAGAGAGAGAGAACAAACAGAGAGGAAGAGAGGGAGATAGGGCAGAGAAATGGAAAGAAAAAAAGGGAATAGAGATAGTTACATAGATAGTGAGGGAAAGAGAGAGAGAAAGAGAGAGAGAGAGAGAGAGAGAGAGAGAGATTGAAATGTATATATATATAGTGGGGTAGTTCCACCGTGCGTGTAAATGCGTGCAGGTCTGTTATATGTATGTATGTATGTATGTATGTATGTATGTATGTATGTGTGTATGTATGTATGTATGTATGTATGTATGTGTGTGTGTGTATGCATGCTTGTATGTATATATGTATGTTTGTATGTGCGTAAGTTTGTATGTACGTATGTACCTATGTATGGATGTATATGTGTATATATATATGCATATATACACATCTATGTATGTTATCAATCAGTTTCATTTCTGTATTTCTTGTCCATAGAGAAAGAGCCGGACTCTAACATAGATTCAAGGCTCCTTCATTGGAACTTTTATCAACATCATCTAGGTATTTGTGCATATGTGTGTGTGTGCAGTATTTGGTGTTAGTGTATGCGCAGATTTGTATGTTTGTTTTATGGATGCGTTTTTATGTCTAGATGCATGCATATGTATTTATGTGCTAAATTTTTGGAAAGTTTTACATATCTTTACAGTTCCATTGATGGCTTGAATCTGTAGTCTTCTAATCAGCCTTTTTCTTTCAGGTTTTGAGAACCCTAATTTTTCCAGGTTTTAGTTGAGGCAGTTCGTTACATATCCCAATGCCCCAACAATCACGGGTATGAATCTGAACTTGTAGTCTGGGTGGAGTATCTGCAAATTTCTCAGTAGCTCGGCGTAGTTGTTCTCTTTTTCTCTAATCTTTAGTGGGATGTTGACATCCGCAGGACAGCTGATTTCTACTACTGTATAGAGTTTCTCTTCTCTGTCCCAGATTACTATATCCGGTCTATTATGTCTGCACTATGTATGTATGTATGTATGTATGTATGTATGTATGTATGTATGTATGTATGTATGTATGCATGCTTGTATGTATATATGTATATTTGTACGTGCGTAAGTCTGTATGTACGTATGTACCTATGTATGGATGTATATGTGTATATATATATATGCATATATACACATCTATGCATGTATGTATGTATGTATGTATGTATGTATGTATGTATGTATGTATGCATGCTTGTATGTATATATGTATGTTTGTATGTGCGTAAGTTTGTATGTACATATGTACCTATGTATGGATGTATATGTGTATATATATATATATGCATATATACACATCTATGTATGTATGTATGTATGTATGTATGCTCGTTATTTTCTCAGATTACGCTGACTCTACAGTTAGATATATGTACGTATATAATGAGCAGCGATGCATCTTTCCGCGCATATTATTATGATGGCAACAAAGTGCAGGCGACTGACTGGTTGGACTCTGAAATCATTCACAACCCCAACAAAAAGATACCCTGCTGCTCATATAGAAAACATTCGAGCTCAAGTGCCTAGATTATTGCTCCAAATTACAGATACCACAAAACGTTAAATTAACCACAGAACACGAAGCAATCCAACAACACCACTACACCAAGAAGATTGTATGTGTACGCACGTATATATATATGCAAATATTTGTGTGTATGTTAAAGGATGGTGCGGGGCGTTGATTGCAACATGTCTATCGCTACGATTAATTGTGACGGAGGTCATTGACACGTCGTCAGACGCCAGGTGTTAACCTGAATCGTACAGGTAGGTCAGTAATGACAACTAATGCATGCTAAGTTATATGCATAAACAAAATTAATAAATCAGATTTTGACATATATCTTAGATTTTTTTTTACGAAAGACAAACGGAAACCTTACTCCATATGTATTCCTATTTCAGCTACAATGATTTTGAAAAAAGTTTACCAGGGGCTGCCTAGGTAAGTAAGTACATAAATAGGTATGTAGGGTAATAGGTATTTAGGCAAAGTAGACAGACAGATTATATAATAACCGAACGATTCTCCTCGTCACAGATGTTGTCACCGGCCTACATTCAAGAATGAGCAATGTTGAGAAAGACTCAAAGCGGCTGCTCGACTTGCTAGAAATAGCAGTTAAATTTCCCTCCTGTCGCACGTCTTAAAAAGACAGTTGCTTCGCATTAATGGCTTGTAGGGCCAAGGTATTATGCAACCACAATAAACTACAAAGTATATTAAACGCTTTTATACGTCAATACCATGTTCTACTATGTTAGCAGTGCTCTTACATCACTTTCTCTTTTATCTCTTTTATCTTTTACTTGTTTCAGTCATTTGACTGTGGCCATGCTGGAGCACCGCCTTTAGACAAGCAAATCGACCCCAGGACTTATTCTTTGGAAGCCTAGTACTTATTCTATCGGTCACACACACGCACACACACACACACACACACACAACACGCACATACACACAACACACACACACACACACAACACGCACACACACACACACACACTCACGCGCGCATGCACACACATACACTCACGCACACACAACGGGCTTATTTCAGTTTCCGTCAACCAAATCTACTCACAAGGCTTTGGTCGACCCGAGGCTATGGCAGAATGCAGTCGCCCAAGGTGTCACGCAGGGGGATGGGATTGAACTCAGGACCATTTAACTGTGAAGCAAGCGTCTTACCACACAGCCACGTCTGCGCCTATTTAGATATATTTATTACAACAAAACAACTAAGTTTCTTTCTCCCACGTTTTACATTGTTCAACATGTTTCCGGACATTGACACATGTTCTCCCAGGGAATGCTGTTGCAAACTTGCACGAGTGAACGTGTGAAAAACGAACTAGAAACTTCGAAAGAAGTATCGATAAAACTAATCTCTCTTTAAAAAGAAAATTCTGATAATGTACTTATGTTAGAAACAATTATTATTTGATAATAATCAGATAAGTATTTTGAGGCTCTGGTATATTTCATTTAGAAATAGATTTTGAAGTTATATTTTTTTGTTTGTTTCAGTCTTCAGAGTCCAACCATGCTAGAGTATCACCTTGAAGGGTTTAGCCTAACAACTTGACCCCTGTACTTATTCTAAGTCTGGTAGTTAATCCATAGGTCTCTTTTGCTAAACTGCTAAGTTACAGAGAATTAAGCAAGTCAACATTGGTTGCCAGCTAGGGATAGACAAACACAAAGGCACACACACACACACACACACACTGGCTTCACATTTTAGCAAAGCTAGCAAATTTAGGGAAGGAGTTACTATGACGTCGCCCCCAGTCCTCAACGAGTACTTATTTTATCGACCACGAAAGGATGAACCTCTGTGGAATTTGAACTCAGAACGTAAAGACGGACGAAATGTCGTTAAATATTTTGTCCAGCGTGCTAACGATTCTACCAGCTCGTATGTATGTATGTATGTATGTATGTATGTATGTATGTATGTATGTATGTATGTATGTATGTACTAGCAGCGTTACCCGGCGTTGCTCGGAATTTAAATGGCATAGTTTGTATATATGGTACATTTAAGTTGAAACATGTGATACGGGGAAGTGCAGCATTGACGACAAAACATTTGTGGGGCAAATGAAGGGCTAATTCCACTAAGTGACATGCCAGGCGTCTGTTGGGAAGATTCTAGGCCCTAACTTTGTCATGAAAAGTGGGTGGGGCTATGTGATTTTTGAACGCAGCAAAAAGCTCTCAGTGGATATACTCTCTTTTGCGGTTATCAGCGCTGCCGCTACTATGCTGAACAATCATCAGACATAGGAACTATATCTATGTGATAAATTAAGCCTGTGGGCGTGATCAACAACACCACATGAGAGAAATCTACATGAAAGAAATAAGGGGGTGGGTAAGGGCAAGGAAGCGCTTGAAAACAACGCTGTCATGCGATGTTTCGGTTTGGAATCAATAGTCGTAGCTCAACCGTGCACTCCTTTGCGTAAACAGCGTGTGACTACTGTGAGGACAACTCAACTCCCACACGAAAACAATCCTGCATGCAGCGTTGGGGCACGCAAGGTCACATTAAGGACACGGTCTCTAAGTAACGTGGTTGCGTCACGTGACTTCGGGTTGCTAACATTGTTGGGATTCAATAATCGTGGCTCAACCATGCATTCTTCCGCATAAACATCGTGCGAACATTGTGAGGACAACTCAGCTCTCAAATGAAAACAATTCTGCGTGGAGCGTCCGGGCACGCAAGGTCACATTAAGGACACGGTCTCTTACTATCCGTGGCTGTGTCTTAGACATCACAAATTCGTAGGTTAATGTTCATGCGATATTTCGGTTTGTAATCAATAGCTGAAGAATATTTGTATGGGCTTTTGTCTATGGTTAGAAGGAAGACTTTGATACTGAGTTCAAATTCCACCGTGGTCGACTTTGCCTTTCATCCTTTCAGGGTCGATAAATTAAGCACCAGTTGCGTACTGGGGTCGATCTAATCGACTGGCCTCCTCCCCCAAAATTTCAGGCCTTGTGCCTATAATAGAAAGGATACTGAAGCTAAAAGGAAATAGTTGAATAGTTGCTCAAGATTTAACATATTTTAGCTTATTTTTCATAATAAACATAGTGTATTCCAAGCGGTTTTTATTCCAACAAATTTCTACCTATGGTACTATGGGAACAGGCTATTATTGCTTCCACTTCGCTTCATCCATTTAATACAACCTACTTATATGATTTCAGTAGCTGTTTTTTCCAGTTTGAGCAGAAGCGATGAGTGGACCACGCAGGCCGTCGTACGTACCCCAGGAAAGGAGTTTTCTGCTCCCAGGGGCTCCACTATTCATTATGTGAAAAACTTTAAGAATCTAAAAACCATCTCTGTTCCTAGTTTGGAGAAAATCAGTCGAGTTTATTTCAGATATTCTCATTTGAAAAATTATCTGTGGCTAATCGTTGAGAGGACGTTCGTGTTGCCTTGGTGGAGATTTGCGCCCTCTGCGTGCTCTTGTTCATCTTTGATTTTTAGTAATGATTATTATAAATAATTAATGCAAATTAATGCAATATAATTTATAATATTATTTGCTATTTGACTAGAGATTATATAGTATTTTAAATATATTTTGCTATTTAGCCATAGATAAATAGCGTATTTTTATTATAATAACATGTATTTTTTAATAATATGAAAGAAGAAATGGGATATTTCTTATTTCACCATGTTTTGTTATTAAATATTTAAAAAAATATTTTTAAAAATATTGTTCCTGGTATTAAAAAAAAACAAACTAATGCGTTAAGATATATTTAGATTAAAATACTTTATAGTATACAAATATATTTTATGACCGTTTTTCTTTTCTATTTTTATCTTTGTCTTTGTTTCTAATTATTGACGCTTACGTTTGAAAGTATAAATATATTAAAATTCAGTCTTGCCTTGGATATGTGAATCCTCATATGTCAAAAATTACACTGAAGAGATTTTTACCCACAAACAAAGGATTTTTATGATTTTATTGTCGGTAAGAATCGACACAATTGTATATAATTTGTGTTTAATATTTATTATGTTATATTAAATATACATTTTTGAATTGACAATTGTATAGCTCCATTTTCTGTTCATATATATATATATATGTTTGTATGTGTGTTTGTATGTGTGTTTGTATGTTTGTATGTATGTTTGTATGCATGTTTGTATATATATATATATATATATATATATATATATATATATATATACATACTGGTGATCAAGATGAATTTGATGATTTTTTATGTCTCCTTTTCTTCAGGAACAGCTTGATATATTGGTGAACAGTCAACGGTGTTGGAGAGCATAAATTTTAAAGTTGTAGTTGAGAGAAAGTTAGCTGACATAGAGGACTGGAAGCTATCTGAATATTGGAAAAGAGTTACCCATATCATGACGATTCGCGCCAGGTATGAAAATGCCGACATCTTGACTGCTGCTCTACGAACATTGTAAAGGCTGTGAGACGTGCCATGGGGCTGCAACAGAGATTACAGAGCCGTTGGCCAGTAGGAATGGATGCCGTAGACGTCCTGACTGCGCTCGCACAAGGGAATTCATCTACACCTCATTGGACAGGGCCTTAAGACCAATTCAGAAGATTATCTGAAGCTGCTGGAGACTATGGTCAATCCTTAGTTGGGAATAAATTCTGCTGGAAGGTCATATGTATGGCGGCAACATTTGGCTCTTTACCGTATCTCCGGAATGAGTCAGAAGTAGTTATTGGACTATTTCTGCGACTTCACCAGACCGAATAATTTCTTGCCTCCTAATTACCTTGATTGTAATCCTATGGACTACTAAATGTGAGCTGCGATTGAGAAATACACCGACAGCTCTACCTGCAACACAAAGAACGAACTGGCGGACACGATCAAGATGGTGTTCGAAGATCTTACCAGGGATCCAGTCAGGAACGCATATGCCAGGTTCTGGAGTCGTCTTGAGACCGTGGAGGAAGCTGAGGGCAGTTTCTTTGAGTAAACAGTTATCTCCCAGCTATAGTTTATTTGGTGGTCTTTTGATTTTTAAAAACATTTTAATTTTTGCATGTGGTTTTGTGATTTCTTTTCCTTTTATGGAAACTGTCAAATTTAGCCCGAACACACTGAGTATGTGTGTGTGTGTGTGTGTGTGTGTGTGTAACCAGAGATGGCTCTGGCGAAAGTAGCACTAATTATTTTTAGGTCGTTCAGTTTTTCTCAACTGATCAACAGACCATGGAATAAACCTATCAGTAACGCACCTTTAATGACTTCTGGTAACAGGTACAAGCCAAATTTGGTCTAATAAAGGAAAAATATGTGATGACCATCATTTATAACTTGCCTGGCGGAGAAATGGTTAAAATTTGCCCAGTTTATAATTATACCATATATATATATATATATATATATATGGTATAATTATAAACTGGGCAAATTTTAACCATTTCTCCGCAGACTGAAAAAAAACTGATGAACAACCTTAACCGATTTTCGAACCTTATTGTGTTTTCATCAGAAGGGTCCACACCATTCTAACGGCCTCCAGAAACCTAAGTAGCGAAACTGTTTATATACACAACAAATGTAGCAGTTACTCTGTGAAGGAGTCACTAATTTGCATACCGAAAGTGTTTAATACTCAATAAATACCAGCGGCCTGTCAATATATATGTACGCATACACATACAACATATAATGCACATATAATGCACATATAATGCACATGCAACTTGAATCAGAAGAACTGAAATAAATTTAAATATTGAAAACTCTTGCCGTGAGAGGAATGTAAGAATGTGAATATATTTCTTCTCTGCTTTCGATGTGCAGAAAAAATGGTTTGTGTGCGATGCGTGTGTCTGAGTGTGTGTATGTGTGTGTGTGTGTGCTTGTGTGTGTGTTTGTTTGTGTGTGTATCTGTAAGTATGTATGAAAGAGTATGGCCCAGTGGTTAAGATGTTAGACTCGCTATCATAATGTCATAGGTTCGATTCTCGAACGGGTTGACGCGTTGAGTCCTCAAGCAACATCTTGCATAACTATATGTAAAAATCTTAATTAGGGAAACATACGTAGTGCGACGAAACCTTGTTGAAGAGCTGATTCTGGAGACGGTTTAAGTATACAGT
>NC_142932.1:106328012-106335512 GCF_046866305.1 Octopus bimaculoides | reverse complement strand
GGTCTCATATCAAGATAAACAGCGCATGACCTTGCAAGTGGGGCCCAGTTAGAATTTTCTTCAGGTCGAGTAGCCCATCCTACTCAAATGGTCCTTGAATAAAGGTTGTTTGAGGATGTTGAATGAAATACCCATATTTCCAAAGGTGAATTATCCAAATCCCAAAGAGTTCCTCTCAACACATGACTATGATGCTCCCCCATTATTATTATTATTGTTATTATTATTATTACTATAGATATCGGTATAGAGAAAAGTTCTTTACTTATAAACGATTGACACAATCCATCACTAAGGTAAACATAGCTGACGTAATCCACCACCAAAGCAAACAATGACGAAAAGCGCGATTCGAAAGTAACAGATATTTATTTGTAGCTGAACTATATTTCGGCATCTCGTGTACCTTCCACAGGTTCAAAATAAACATGTCAGTCTAATTCATTTTTTAAGTTTATATAGGACTGAAGTAACTCAACAGAAGTTATATAGATATAGGTATAGAGAAGAGTTCTTTACTTGTAAACGATTGACATTGGATATCGTCTAATAATATCAAGTAAAGAACTCTTTTCTATACCTATATCTATATAACTTCTGTTGAGTTACTTCAGTCCTATATAAACTTATTATTATTACTATTATTATTATTATTATTATTATTATTATTATTATTATTATTATTATTATTATTATTATTATTATTATTATTATTATTATTATTATTACTATTATTATTATTATTATTATTATTATTATTATTATTATTACTATTATTATTATTATTATTATTATTATTATTCAGTAGTTTTATTTTTATAACGTGCTTTCACTTCACTACCGAGCGCAGCTCTGTGCGCCTTGGGTATGTGCTGTGGTTTGCTGTGGTGCTCTTATGTTTACTGTATTGAAAGTGTTTTGCGTAGAATGTGTGCAGTACCCAGTAGTGCAATTTTCTGTATGTTATATATATTTGTAAGTCCTGGTGTTTTTGTTATGTATTTGTCTGAATATTTTTTTATTATACCTAAGGCACCTACTATGATAGGAATTGTTTCTGTTTTTAGATTCCACATTCGAGTTATCTCTATTTCCAGGTCTTTGTATTTTGAAAGTTTTTCCATTTCTTTTAGAGAAACGTTGTCATCTGCTGGTATTGAAACATCAATTAGAAGGCATTTTTTTCCTTCATGATCTTTGACAACTATATCTGGTCTATTTGCCTTAATTTCTCTATCTGTGTGTATTGGCATATCCCAGAGTATGGTTGCTTTCTCGTTTTCTGTGACCTTTTCTGGCGTGTGTTTATACCATCTTTTTTCTGTTGCTATTCCATAATGTTGGCATAGCTTCCAGTGTATATAGGTCCCAGCTCTGTCGTGTCTGTGAATATATTCCTTCTTAGCCAGGACTGGGCAGCCAGAGATAATATGATTTATTGTTTCTTGTCGATCTCCACATATTCTACAGTTACTTGTTATATTTCTTTTCATTATGTGTTTTTGGTAATTTCTGGTGGGGAGGCTTTGGTCTTGTGCAGCAATTAAAAATCCTTCAGTCTCTGCTTTGAGTCCTGAGCTTCTCAGCCATTGCTGGGATTTTTCTCTGTCTATTTCTTTCGCATTTAGTTTAGCCCAGTATTTACCATGTAGGGGCTTTTCTTGCCATCGTTTTATCATGGTCCGTTGCTGTTCTAGTTTTAGTTTGGATTTCATTTGTTTTATAGCTTTTGTTGTTTCTTCTTCTTCTTCTTCGTATTTGTTAGGTAGATTGATTTCTTGTTTGTATTTGTCAGCTTCCTTAAATACTGAAAACAGTTTTTTTTTATTTATTTATTTTTTATTATTATTATTATTATTATTATTATTATTATTATTATTATTATTATTATTATTATTATTATTACTATTATTATTATTATTATTATTACTATTATTATTATTACTATTATTATTATTATTATTATTATTATTACTATTATTATTATTATTATTATTATTACTATTATTATTATTATTATTATTATTATTATTATTATTATTATTATTATTATTATTACTATTATTACTATTATTATTATTATTATTATTATTATTATTATTATTATTATTATTGTTATGAAAAAAGGGGGTGCGCTGGCAGAATCGTTAGCACACCGGGCGAAATGCTTAGCGGTATTTCGTTTGCTGCTACGTTCTGAGTTCAAATTCCGCCGAGGTCGACTTTGCCGTTCATCCTTTCGGATTAAGTACTAGTTGCGTACTGGGATCCAGGCCTTGTGCCTATAGCAGAAAGGATTAGTATTATCATGAAAATATGACAGTTTGGGGATTTTCCCATTGGTTAAACTTAAGTAGTGGAAGCGCAATGGCCCAGTGGTTAGGGCAGCGGACTCGCGGTCATAGGATCGCGGTTTCGATTCCCAGACCGGGCGTTGTGAGTGTTTATTGAGCGAAAACACCTAAAGCTCCACGAGGCTCCGGCAGGGGATGGTGGTGAACCCTGCTGTACTCTTCCACCACAACTTTCTCTCACTCCTTCTTCGTGTTTCTGTTGTACCTGTAATTCAAAGGGTCAGCCTTGTCACAATGTGTCACGCTGAATATCCCCGAGAACTACGTTAAAGGTACACGTGTCTGTGGAGTGCTCAGCCACTTGCACGTTAATTTCACGAGCAGGCTGTTCCGTTGATCGGATCAACTGGAACCCTCGACGTCGTAAGCGACGGAGTGCCAACAACAAACTCAGGTAAAAGAAAATACGCACGGTGCCTTCTGCTTTTGCTTTAAGTCTTTTTGCTTATATCTTTAATTTTTACATAGTGATAACGGTGGTGGTGGTGGCAATGATGTAGATAATGATGATGATGATGATGATGATAATGATGGTGGAGGTAGCGGTGGTGGTGATGATGATGATCGTGATATCGATGCTTACAGTTGCTTTAGAGCACACAGTAAGTAGCTGGTGCGTGTTTTCTTCTTCTGGTTCATATGTCTTTTTGTCTTTAACATTTCTCAAGAATCCTCCAAATACACCAAAGTCACGTTTTTGATAATGCAACGATCTAAAACGTCGAAATGATCAACCGAAAATGCCTGATGTTGATTCATGTAATTAAGACCGTTGGCAAATTTATTTAACATTTACAAATGTCAAAGGTCAATGATAACGATGACTTTACTGTTGCATGCAACCGTTAGATGGTGACGTCGCCAACTCAGCAGGAAAAGAATATAGAGATATTTATAGTTGTTGTTGTTGCTGATGTGCTATAGCTTTTATAGCGAAAGCATGCCATCTGTGACCACCCAGTCTTTATATTTGGAGTATAGTGTATCTAGCATTATGTTATCTATTCCTTGTCCAAGTTGACCGCAGGGGATTCCCCGCCCAATTGGTATGGATAATGCTTACTACGATTGCGATAAGAAAAGAGTGAAAGGTGTTGTGCGCAGCATGAGAGAGGCAGAAGAAAGAGCCTCTTACTGGTTATGGAGCAAGAGAGATAGATAGATAGATAGATAGATAGATAGATAGAGAGATAGAGAGAGAGATAGAGAGAGTGAGAGAGAGAGAGAGAGGGAGAGAGAGGGAGAGAAAGAGAGGAGTTAAGCTGGAAGCCAGGAGTAGAGGATGAGCCATGATTTGACCACCTCTGCTGACTGACCAAAGAAAGGCTATTATGGTGAAGTTCAAGACACCCGATGATCATTGGATATCATCTGATAACATCAAGTCTTCTTGGTCAAAGATATATTCACCAAAAGTTAATAAAGAAAAATCACCTCCTAGATGTTATCAATATCATAAGCCATCCTTTCCTTGAAGAAGGTAGAGTAGAACTACTTACTCATTCTCTACATGTTCAGAGCGGCCTTTCTGTTATTTAGGTGACGATAGTAAATAGTTCGTAGCAGTTATTTAGTTTAATACACTGCATGCTGCTATACGAAATGGAATCATAATTAAAGAAAGATAATACAAAAAAAAAATAATCAAATTAATTAAATTAGGAATTTATAGGATAGAATTTACAACGTTTTATTGATTACAATGAAATTACAAAACTCTAAGCATTTGAGTGGCTCCAGCTGTATCCAAAGCTAGTAAAATGTATACACACCATTTTTGTTTACATACACAGTTATCTTTCTGCCGTTCATAAAAAAAAACACAACTTACGTATCTATCTATCTATTTGTCTGTCTGTCTCCGTCTCTGTCTGTCTGTCTGTCTCTCTCTCTCTCTCTCTCTCTCTCTCTCTCTCTCTCTCTCTCTCTCTCTCTCTCTCTCCATATATATATATATATATATATATATATATATATATATATACATATATGTATATGGGATCTGGCGTGCTTATGTACAAAGAATCTTGCTTCCCAGCCATGTGGTTTTGGGTTCAGTCTCATTGTACGGCGTCATTGGGTCTTAGCCCAGTGACTGTATCGAATAAAAGAACGTTTTTTTTTTTTTAGATTAAATAAGATTTTAAAAATAAAAACAATAAAGCCTCTTTAGTTACCTGCATTGTTTTATCAAACCAACGGTTGGCACTGTTAACCTGACTCCCCATCCCGTGTAGCATCTGGATGGCCATAGACACATCGTCTCTTTGTTGCTCACGGGTTTCGTCCACGCTGTTTTGGTGGTTGAAAGATACGGGCGGTTTCTTGTCAAGGCTCAATATGAAAATGGACCTTTCGATAGCATCAAGCGAATCTCGATTGGCAGAATCTGTCAAAGAAACACCATCAACCAGAACATTAATAACAGCAACACCAAAATCAATATGGAATTTATTGATCAAACGGAAGAACAATTTTGACAAATAATATCAACATTAATTCATAGAAGAAAAAACAAACAAACAAAAAAAAACCCCAACCATTGGCTCTGATGATCATGAGCTGAAAAGGTTACGGGTAAATATGCAGCATGGCTGTATGGTTAAGAAGGTTGCTTCGTAAACATGTGATTCTAGGTTCGATATTTCACTATGTGGCACCTATTGCAATTAAGTTTCTTCTACTGCAGCCTTGGTGGAGGCGCAATGGCCCAGTAGTTAGGGCAACGGACTCGCGGTCATAAGATCGCGGTTTCGATTCCCAGACCGGGCGTTGTGAGTGTTTATTGAGCGAAAACACCTAAAGCTCCACGAGGCTCCGGCAGGGGATGGTGGCGAACCCTGGTGTACTCTTCCACCACAACTTTCTCTCACTCTTCCTGTTTCTGTTGTGCCTGTAATTCAAAGGGTCAGCCTTGTCACAATGTGTCACGCTGAATATCCCAGAGAACTACGTTAAGGGTACACGTGTCTGTGGAGTGCTCAGCCACTTGCACGAATTTCACGAGCAGACTGTTCCGTTGATCGGATCAACTGGAGCCATCGACGTCGTAAGCGACGGAGTGCCAACAACAACAACAACTGCAGCCTTAATTTGTAAGTTGAATTAGACCAATGGAAACTAGGTGCTAGGCGGAAAATCGCTCTCTTTGTGTGCGAGGGTATATGTATATATATATATATATATACGTGTGTATACGTGTATGTGTGTGTGTGTGTGTGTGTGTGTGTGTGTATGTGTGTGTAAGTGCCTGTATCTGTATCCGGCCTACGTTTAAATTTACCGGTTGTGTCAAAATGATCATGTGCCAAGATGACCGATGAAATAAGAACCATATTTGAACAAGTGCTGGAGTCGATAATGCTCGCTTATAGACCACTGAAAGCAATGTCGTAGCCCACAATGGCTGTAGTTCAATAACAAATACCAGTAAATGGAACAAAAGACTATGTTAAGTGTTAATTATACAAACCTTCCATTAATTTCTGTCTTGCACTTGCCCATTTATTTCGTCGGAGTGAAGTAAGAATGCCGACTGGCTCAGCATTTTTCTCTCCTTCTTCAGCCACTTTAGCTATACGCCACAGTTGAGTATACAAGTCGTCATCAGTGAGACGTGAGAAATTCAGCATGACATCCAGAACAAATAACTGCAAAGGAATAAAGAAGTAAGATATATATATGTATATATAGAAAATGTATATATATATATATATATATATACGAAAATGAGCAATGGCTGTAACAAAAACTGACCAGATAGCGGGCCAATGAAGAAACCTCTTCGTGATGCTTTTCCTACAGACAAAGAATTGCAATTAATTCTTCGTCAAATTACGCTAATTATCGGCTTAAATTAGATAATTTCTCCTAGATACATAACGCTTGAAAAAAAAAAGACAGACAGCGGAGGAAGGAGTGCAGGGAGGGGTTCCTCATCCAGAAGCGATGAAGTCCTAGATTTATCACAATTTAACTGTATGCAAAAATCTATTAGCTGATCTACAGGCTCAGCTAGACTATACTATACTGAAGAGGTCAGATAAATTGAAACGTAGCCATAATTGTTCCTGGAAAGCTAGTCGCAACTGGTATGAAATTGATTTTAAGTTTTCTCAATTACAGCCGGTACAGCAACAACAGCAGTAGAAGCAGCAGTAGCAACAGCAGCAACAACAGCAGCAGCAGCAACAACAAGAATAACAAAAATAACAAAAATAACAAAGACAACGGTTAGACAATGTCTCTTCGTTACACCTGGTATCAGAAAGAACTAATGAAGCAGTCAACATAGCATTATAGTAATATTTGGGAATATTCTGCTCCAGGGACGATACAATAGCTGAAATTAAAATGAGAAAAGGGAAGTAACAGAAATAGGCTAATGGTATGAATTTGCTATTTTTCTTATCATTATTTTCCTTAGCTCTTTATATTTAATTATGCAAATTATACATGATAAATATTCGTAATAATTTAACTCTTGAGAAGTTCAAAGGCTTCCATGAAAAATTAAAAGGAATACTTTCAATGATTACATTTTGACTGTGATGATTTACGGCAGTGAGACATGAGCTTTGAACACTACCATCATGAACACCTTCATCGTAGCTCAATAAAAAAATGGAATGAACCATGCTCGGTATCACATCGCGGGACAAGAAAATAAATGCCTGGGTACGAGAGTCAACGACGTCATAAGTACCACCAAGGAGAACAAATGTAGATGAGCTGGCCACAAAGCATGACTGAAGGACAACAGACGGATAATCACGGTGATGGAATAGACACCAAGAGGCCGAACAAAGACAAGACGATCTCACCTCCTACCTGGGGCCTGCATGGCCAAAACTGGCTAGAGACAGACAGCGGTAGAAGGGGACTGGGGGAGCGATGAAGTCCTGGATTCATCATAATCTAATTGTTTGCAAAAAATCTATTCGGGGTCTACAGGGCTCAGCCAGACTATACTGTGCTAATGAGAAGGAATATAAATATGGCCATAATTGCCCCTGGAAACTAACCTGTGAAATTAATTCTGAGTTTCTTAGAAATTACCTCCCCTTTTCTAAGGCGGCGAAATGGAAAATATGCAATATACATATTCTTTTATTCTTTTATTCTTTTACTTGTTTCAGTCATTTGA
>NC_142932.1:106308012-106325512 GCF_046866305.1 Octopus bimaculoides | reverse complement strand
TCTTTTGTAAGTGCATGTGTGTATGGGGAGTGTCTGTATCACCTATATTCTCTGTTAATACGTGTTCGTTTGTATTTGTTTTTATTTATTTATTTATTTGTTCATGTGTGTGTGTGTTTTTTTTTTCTGCGTTTAATTAAATTTTGTTAACGTATGTAGTATTTAATTCCATTTGTTTATCTATGTATTGTATTATACTTTGTTCATATTATTATTGGCTTATGGGTAACATGTTGTCACATGCTGTGGTTTGTGGTTTGTTATTGGTGTGTTAGTGTTCCATTCTAGTTTCCTATTCAGGCTAGGTTTCTCTTCTATTATGTGTGTAGCTTCAGTAATTTGTCTAAGTGCTGCATCACTGCTATGTGTAGATAAAATTTTAATTTCTATGTTGTTGATTGAGCCTCTATGTTCTTGCTCAGCGTGCTGGTACAGAACTGATGAGTTCTTCCCTTCCTTAAGTTCCCTCCAATGTTCGTTTGCCCGCTCCCCTATGCTCCTTGCAGTTATATATATATATATATATATATATATATATATATATATATATATATATATATATATATATATATATATATATATATGTATATAGATATATATAAATAAATATATATATATATATATATATATATATATATATATATATATAAATAAATATATATATATATATATATATAAATATATATGTATATCTATATATTTATGTTTCTGTGTATGTTTGTATTTGCGTGTGTGTGTTTGTGTGTCCATGTGTGTGCATGTGTATATGAATGTGTATCTCTGTATTTGTGGTTGCGTGTGCGTGTATACATAAGTGTAGATTCGTATATAGGTGGCTATGCGCGTGTATGGATATGCGGTTGTGCATATGTCTGTATATGTGTTGCATGTGCATGTGAATATGTACGCATATTCACATGTTTATACATATATGTATACATATGTTTATATGTGTTTACATGTATATGTGAGAAACGTTTACATATACCTACGTTTGTAGGAGCGCGCGCGCGTATTTGTGGATTTACCTTTGTCGATGTGTGTGTGTGTGTGATGTTTATATAAATGCATGTCTCTTGAAAGTTAGCTGGGTGCCATAAGCTACCTACATTTTCATTGGATTTGGATCAGTTGTCATGGTAACCAAGATTTGGTTTCCGCAGGTTTCTTATTGTTCATCATCCTTATACGAATGTTAAACAACAAACAGCATGCTTTTTATGTTTGTATGCGTGTTAATGCGTACGTGCTTGTGTGTTCATTGTTATGGATATATTTATACGTGTGTTCGTATGTGTGTACATTTTATCTGAGTGAAAATCAAAGACAAAATCAAAAGAAAACACGTCCTTTTGTGGCTGTGTGGTAAGTAGCTTGCATACCAACCACATGGTTCCGGGTTCAGTCCCACTGCATGGCATCTTGGGCAGGTGTCTCCTACTATAGCTTCGGGCCGACCAAAGCCTTGTGAGTGGATTTGGTAGACGGAAACTGAAAGAAGCCCGTCGTATATATGTGTGTGTTTGTGTGTCTGTGTTTGTGTGTCTGTGTTTGTCCCCCCAGCATTGCTTGACAACCGATGCTGGTGTGCTTATGTCCCTGTCACTTAGCGGTTCGGCAAAATAGACTGATAGAATAAGTACTAGGTTTACAAAGAATAAGTCCCGGGGTCGATTTGCTCGACTAAAGGCGGTGCTGCAGCATGGCCACAGTCAAATGACTGAAACAAGTAAAAGAGTAACTCTTCCTACAATAGACCCAAAGCCTGAAATTTTGGTGGCAAGAGCTAGTCGATTACATTGACCTAGTGTTCAAGTGATACTTATTTCATTGACCCTGAAAGGATGAAAGGCAAAGTTGACCTCGGCGGAATTTGATCTCAGAACATAAAGACGGATGAAATGCCCCTAAACATCTTGCTCAGTGTGCTCACGGTCCCGCCAGCTCGCCGCCTTTTTTTCCTACTTTTGATAATGGTTTCATAATTCAGTACAAGGTCAGAAATTTTTGGAGGAGGCGTCTGGTTGATTACATCGGCATAAGTGCTCAACTCACTTTTTATTTATCGACCTAAAAAGGAATGAACGGTAAAGTCGATTCCCGCTGAATTTGAACTCAGAACCTAAGGAGTCCGTAGAAATGCTGGTAGGCATTTTCTCCGACGCGCTATCGGTTATGTCAGCTTACAGCTTCCTTTTTGTATCTAATAATTCAATGGGATATAATTTCGGTGTATTGATAAAGAATAAGAAGTGTTCAAATATTCATAAAGTACTATTGCTTATGTGAGGAAGCGATGAGGAATCGACTTCGAATATTTTAATTCATCAACCCCAGAGAAATAAGACTTTAATATAGGTGATAATTGAACTCAGGATTTAGAAGAATGAAACGAAATTTACTTTTGCGCTTAACTGTTTCAACGACCACTTGAGTTAGACCTAGATTTGATCAGGAAATTAGCGTTATCGCTTTATTTATCGCGCAATCTGTTTGTGTTCTTGTAATGTACAGTGGTGAAAAGAACAAACCATATAGACAATGCGGTTTCGATTCGATGTGGAGACAATATATTTAAAAAGTCTTGCTTATCTCAAGTCATGAGAGTTAACATCTTGCATTCATACATCTTCCTCTGAGCCTTTGACATGTAGCACAAGGAAGGCTGAAGGCATACTTTTTAAGCTACACGCCACTGTTTATAAATATATATAAAAAGATAAACCCTTAAAATTCTTATAAAAATCTAACCATCTGATATGTTGATTATCCGTATTTCTATCTGATGACCGAAATATTATTTTAAGTATACTGGCTTGCCAGCCACCTAGTTATTACTCTAACAAAAAAAGTAGCCGATTTCTTATTCAGCCACATTTCTGTCCCAGCCCCTCACTTACTCACGCACACATACAAATACAGATTTTGATGAGATGGTCGTAGTAACCTGGATTCGAGATACTTGATTATTGTCTTTTTACATGGCCAGATGTCACGACTCTTGTCTCTTCAGAGAAGACTCATAATTATAATTCATGTAGGTGGTGATAACTCAATTATATAAGTAGGGGTTTTCACAATGAATCGAAAGTTACTTTTTAATTGAAAGAAGGGAACAAAAATCTAGGAGCGTTTGTCATTGATTCTCAAAGAAAAGAGAAAATAATTTCAGCAAGTTCAGAATTATTTTTATCGAAAATGAATTTTCCTGCTTAGAGAAAACATTACCATCTACCTGGATTATTCCAATTCATGATTGTTATTAACAATAATTTTTTGAATATTAACGCGATACACACACACACACACACACACACACACACACACACACACACACACACACACACACACACACACACACACACACACACACACACACACACACACACACATATTGTCTGTGTATATATCATATTTATTTGTATATCCATGTGTCATATGTATGTATCTGTATATATATTATGTACACACACCTAGCTCTAGCTATATATATATATGTATATATATATATATATATATATATATATATACATACATACATACATACATATATATCTGTATGTATGTATGTATGTATGTATATATGTATGTATGTATGTATGTATGTGTGTGTGTAGGTATATATGCTTGTATGTGTATGTATATGTTGAGGTAAAGAGAGAGAGAGAGCGATAGAGAGATAGAGAGAGAGAGCGATAGAGAGATAGAGAGAGGGAATAAAGAGGGAGAAAGAAGGAGGGAGAGAAAGAAGAGAGGAGACTGAGGAAGTTCAATAAATTGGTGAAAACAATAATAATAATAATAAGAAGAAATATAAAAGCTGAGGAGATGTTTCGTGGCAACGATTCAACTGGCAGAAACCCAACATGCAAATATGGTTCACTCCCATCATGCCAGGAACGCAAAAATCCGGCCATAAACGCTTCTAGTCTCCCTGTCTTGGAGACAGGAACCGGTCCTTTACATTGAGATAATTACAGTGAACCGACTAGTTTAGCTATGATGAAGCCAAAATTATCTTTCCTCTCAGCTTCAAACGAGAAGAATTTTTCAGAACAAACCGATATTCTTTCTTTCTTTCTTTCTTTCTTTCTTTCTTTCTTTCTTTCTTTCTTTTGTTCTTATTTTCCATCTATCTTTATTTTTTCTTCCATCATCTCTACATTTTTTTACAAACAGATACTTCGTACATCCATCACTACTTGCTATTCGAAATTCCTGTCAGAGATATAGACACATCTCTCTCCTTCTGTCTGTATAACTTTCTTTCCATTTCCTTGAATGTAAAATAGGATCTATCTGTTTATGTATGTATGTATGTATGTATATATGTATGTCATTGTTCAGTTTTATTTCAAGATTTCTTGCCAATAGAAAAAGACCAAGTTTCTAACCTAGATCCAAAGCTCCTTCATTGAAATTTCAACCTCAACAACAGAGTATGTATGTATGCATGTATGTATGCATGTATGTATGCATGTATGTATGCATGTATGTATGCATGTATGTATGCATGTATGTATGTATGCATGTATGTATGTAAATATGTATGTAAATATGTTTTGTTTTATGTATCTATTCTCATGCATATAGTTGCATTTCTAGACATACTCATATATATTTAAATGATAAACTTCTGGAAAGTTTTACAGATTTTTACAGTTCCAGTGATGGATTGGATCTGTAGCCTTCGAATTAGCTTTCTCCTTTCTGGTTTTGAGAAGCCTAATCTCTCAAGATTGGTGTTTAGGCAGTGTTACGTAACCAAGTACACGGCACTGATGATACCAGTTGATGTCATTTACACCCTGATCAGTCAGCCTCGATGAAACAAACCTATGATCAAATGCGTTCCAGATGTGACCATTCCATCTTTTTGCTTATCTAAGTACACATTTGTTGTCGAGTCCTTCATTTTTGGTTAAACGCAGAGCGTAATATGAGGGAGTGTATAACTATTTTTCGAGCAGCTCAAGCTATAACTAGCAGATTCAATGTATAAAGTATTTGTGAATAGTAGTAATTGGTTTCTGTTACTGGAACAAGGTAATAAATTTTAATTTATGAGGTATAATCGATTGAGTTCGCACCAAAGATACTTTATTTTATCGCGTCGATCTCAGTCTAATATTTGCGCTGCGTCCAATGCGGAAGGCCGACCGTATCGTCGCGACCGAGGGTCGAGCGCGGGTGCACCGCCCTGGACCGCCGAGCGGGCGCCGGCGGCGAGCGGTGGCGCGAAGCCGCGGCTGCTGCCGAACGCCGTTTTTCGGCCCGACGCCCGGGTGCGACCTGTGATCGCAGCTTCGGTTGCATGTATTAGCTCTAGAATTGCCACAGTTATCCACTCTCCTCGCGGTGAGGAATACGGTCCCGAGGATTAGGTCCGGTTCCTGAGCCATTCGCGGTTTCACCATTCGTTTACGGCATGAACTTACACTTGCATGGCTTAAGCTTTGAGACAAGCATATGACTACCGGCAGGATCAACCAGGTATCGAATGGTGGCTCATAAAGCAAAGTAGATTTCGCCAAGATTTGAACTCCGAAGCTATAGAGCTGCATAATTAAATAAGGCATTTTGTCCGACGATTTAACGCTCCAGCAATCCTAACAGTAATTGATAATTAATTTCATTTCAGGGCATTTAATGAATCAGTAATTAATAAATAGAATGGGTATACCATAGTTTTTCACCCATCAATATTGCTTCTGTTTTCCTCCTTACAGCGTCTTTTCTCTTCCCACATCAATCTATTCCTCTAATTAACCATTTTCTCATTCGATTCTTTCATTTCTTCTTCTTCTCATTCTTCTTCTTCTTCTTCTTCTTCTTCTTCTTCTTCTTCTTCTTCTTCTTCTTCTTCTTCTTCTTCTTCTTCTAAATTCTCTCTTCTTTTCCCTTCTCTTACACTCTATTTCCTTGTCTATCTGTCTGTCTGCCTCTCTCTCTCTCTCTTTCTCTTTATTTCTCTCTCTCTCTTTCTCTTTCTTTCTCTC
This sequence comes from Octopus bimaculoides, assembly GCF_046866305.1. Classification (NCBI taxonomy): domain Eukaryota; kingdom Metazoa; phylum Mollusca; class Cephalopoda; order Octopoda; family Octopodidae; genus Octopus; species Octopus bimaculoides. The sequence continues at coordinate 106,319,513 of NC_142932.1, read as the reverse complement.
TCTCTCTCTCTCTTTCCCTTTCTTTCTCTCTCGCTCTCTCTCTCTTTCTCTTTCTTCTCTCTCTCTCTCTCTCTCTCTCTCTCTCTCTCTCTCTCTCTATCTTTCTCTTTCTTTCTTTCTCTCTCTATCTCTCTCTCTCTCTCTCTCTCTCTCTCTCTCTCTCTCACACACACACACACACACACACACTCACCTTCTTAACACATTCAGCGCGTCATTATCAAACTCCTTGGGAAACTAATTGCCAGATTTAGTTTCCTTTTTTTTTCAGCTCAGTTCTTTAAGCTGTGAATAACTCTATGAGAAGCCAATCGATGTTGAACAGATGTGAAGTCCTGTTTCATCTCATTATGCAACCCGGTTAGGACTCTTAGCTTTTGCTATTGCACTCCTCTAACAGCCGCTAATATCATTGAAAAAGGTACAAACTCTACAGAATTTCATTTTTTTTTAAATTCAAAGACTTAAAACAATTTAATATTGAATTAAGATGTCAACAATCCTGTCTTAGAAAATCAGCAATCTCCATAAAGTCTTAACAGCCTGAGTCGGTGGACCGGATTCATTTCCGGTTGAAGTGATCTAATTGAATTGATTTCATTGTTGATGTTGCTTACCCCAAGGTCATCCATAATCTTGCGGCTCTATGAGCGAAATCGACCCACCTGAATTCATTCCACTTTTGTACATGCGTGTCTGTGTGGTTAAGAAGCTTGGTTAGCAAATTTGGTGGACAGAAATTGTCAAAGCCCGTCATATATATATATATATATATATATATATATATATATATATATATATATATATATATATATATATATGCTTGTATGTATGTGTCGCTGTCTGTGGTTGTGTTTGTCCCCTACCGCCGATTTACAGCCGGTACTGGTTTGTTTGCGTCCTAGTAAATTAGCGGTTCGACAAAAAACGCCGATAGAATAAGTGCTAGACTTAAAAAAGAATAAGTACAGGGTCGATTTATTCGACTAAACCCCTTCAAAGTAGTGCTCCAGCGTGACCGCAGTCCAATGGTTGAAACACGTAAAGGATGAAAGAGATCAGATATGTAACCTGGTTTCCTATTTATTCAAGTCGCTAGTGTGTGATGTGATGGAGAATTAGCTGCTATTTCCAGCATGTTTAGAAGCCACATAGAGGTTTCCTCGTCGACTCATTGATTTCAATTCGTTGGCTGACGGCACTGGAAAAAATGCATGAGTATGATAATATTTCTGAGATCAAAATCAGGTAATCAACCATTGGATGGCAACGCTAATTAAGAATTGCCAGGTATTTTGTAATTATTAGTTAAATAGGTACTAATATACTTGATGTAATGAACCAAGAAATTTTAATTAATTATAATTACACCCTTGGTATAGACATGAGAAAATGTCACAATTTCAATGACTAACTCTGGTCAAGAAAATCAGGGGAGATAACACAACCCAAAATTAAAATATCAAAAATATTCATTTCTGTTATAGGCATAAAGCCTGAAATTTTGGGTGAGGGGTTTAGTCGATTACATTGACCCCAGTGCTCAACTGGTACTTATTTCATTGACCCTGAAAGGATAAAAGGCAAAATCGATCTCGGCGGAATTTGAACTCAGAACGTAAAGACAGATCAAATGCGGCTAAACATTTTGTCCAGCGAGTTAACGATTCAGCCATCTCATGAGGAAGCGAGTCTGGTATTTAGCAGAAGAGGAGACAACTTTGATGATGTTTTGGTTAACCTCTTCACTGAAATATAATTTAACTGTAACCACCAACAGATTTTAGAATAACAAGAGAATTTTTTCAAATCACAAACTCTCAGGCGCAGGAGTGGCTGTGTGGCTTGCTTACCAACCACATGGTTCCGGGTTCAGTCCCACTGCGTGGCACCTTGGGCAAGTGTCTTCTACTATAGCCTCGGGCCGACCAAAGCCTTGTGAGTGGATTTGGTAGACGGAAACTGAAAGAAGCCCGTTGTATATATGTATATATATATGTATGTGTGTTTGTGTGTCTGTGTTTGTCCCCCTACCATCGCTTGACAACCGATGCTGGTGTGTTTACGTCCCCGTAACTTAGCGGTTCGGTAAAAAGAGACCGATAGAATAAGTACTAGGCTTACAAAGTACTAGGCTTACAAAGTACTAGGCTTACAAAGAATAAGTTCTGGGGTCGATTTACATTTATTTGAACTTAAATCATATACTAATCTAGTGTATAGAACATCAACTGAGGGGAGGTGATGGTGGTGGCTTCTACCATATCTTAAATCCCATATGACTGGGGACTACAAGTGAACTTATATCCCCACTGAAACTCCGAGCATTAACTCTACACCTCAGCTGTGAATGACGACTACGGTTACGCGCTATCCGATGCGCTTGCTTTTTGGGCCGCAAATAGCCTCCACTGCGGTCGACGGTCAGATGCGGTCAGCATTTGTGAAGGACGTGATGAACTCGTTGGTCGGACTCGGCTCAATCTACGCCGGGTAAATACCGCCGCAAGTGTAAGTGTAGGTACCATGTTACATTGTAATCAAAGCTGTGCTCAGAATCTGAGTTTGATGTACTTTAAGTCATCGCTTTTGTTTAATTTCAAATCAGCTCCGATCGATTAGCGGGGATCATCCTGCATTTGCTTTTTATATTTCAGACATTGTTCAATGTGCTTTCATTTTTTAAGACGGTAGGGTGGCGTCTAAGGGAGAGTTTGGTTGCTATTTCCAGCAAATCGCGAGACCAACCAGACGCCGTCACGTTGGCTCGAAAATTCATATGATTTAATAAGCGTCAAATTTTTGTATTTCCTGTATTCCTAAAATCTTGCTTTTTTTGCTTAAAGGACTCTGTAGTTCTGGAATGAATGTCACGCTGTCAAAGATCTATCCGTATCCCTAAAGATCTCAGACTTCATGCCTACGCAAGAAGCTGTAATTCTACCTCTGCCTTCGAGCTAATCCTACACAACGTAGTAAAGAAATCTCATTTTCGTTGGTCTCCAGCGAAGCAGACGATAAATGTGAAGTGGTTACATACCAAATGCAGAACGGATGGAAAGGAAAGTATAAATGGAGAAAAAATAAACTAACAAAAAAAAAAAAAAAAAGCATGGATTTCATGGCACAGCGGACAAGAAAGTGAGAAATAGAGAGAGGGAGAGAGAAAGAAATGACAAAAGGGAGGAGATAGAGAGAGAGAGAGAGAGAAGAGGAGAGAAAGGAATGACAAAAGAGAGGGGATAGAGAGGGAGAGAAGGGGAAGAAAGATTAGTTATATTCAAAGACAAAGAAATCTACTTGGCTACTGAATGATAGCGGCATTTTTCCCCCTCTTTTTTTTACTTTCGCTTCAATTCATTCTCAGATTTGAAGCAAAATATAAATATATAAATATCACAAAACAAAGCAAAACAAAACAAAAGCCACAACAAAAAAGGGTTTGGGATTTCAAACGAAAGGGAAACTACCTGAATTGTTTGAAAAACAAAGAACTAAATATTGAAGGAGAAAAAAAAAACCCCAGAAAAACAAACAAACAGAAAAATAACCACAATAAACGAAAACTAGCTAAAAACCGTTGTTGTAAGTCTTGTTTAGTTGAAGAAAGTTAGCTTCTCTCAAGAAATCTCCATCGAAACAAAACATAAACCTACAAGAAATGTTATAAAAACTTCAAACGAAATTAATGAAACAAAGCAATGAATATTACAAAATCGTTGTTAGCAATGGAGAGGATGTCTTTGTAAATCATAACCTTTTCTAGGTATAGTTTGCTCGGATTCTATCATAACATTTCAACGTTTAAGGACACGGTATGATTTTGTTGACGTTACTGCATTAATACCAGATACAACGACAACAACAATAATAATAATGATAATAATAATAATGATATTGTTGTTGTTGGCACTCCGTCGTTTACGACGACGAGGGTTCCAGTTGATCCGATCAACGGAACAGCCTGCTCGTGAAATTAACGTGCAAGTGGCTAAGCACTCCACAGACACTTGTACCGTTAACGTAGTTCTCGGGGATATTCAGCGTGACACAGTGTGACAAGGCTGACCCTTTGAATTACAGGCACAACAGAAACAGGAAGTAAGAGTGAGAGAAAGTTGTGGTGAAAGAGTACAACAGGGTTCGCCACCACCCCCTGCCGGAGCCTCGTGGAGCTTTAGGTGTTTTCGCTCAATAAACACTCACAACGCCCACTGCGAGTCCGCTGCCCTAACAACTGGGCCATTGCGCCTCCACAACAACAACAACTACAACAACAACAACAATAATAATAATAATAATAGTTTCAAATTTATGCACAAGGTCAGCAACTTTGAGAGGAATGTGTTTGTCGCTACCCTGGACCTCAGTATTCGACGGGTTCACACAGATTCCGTCTGTCGAGTTTACTTAGAATATATTGATCGGTCCTATGATACTTACCCAAGGTTCAACACAGCGGGGGCTGAACCCGAAACTATGTGGTTGTAAAGTAAGCTTTGTAACCACACAGCCATACCTGTACCTACTGTTATTTCAAAAGGACGACTCCCTTATCAATTTAGTTCTAGATATACAAAAAAAGACAAACTGGAGCAAAATAACAACAGATATTTTTCAGTAATCCTGTGACTGGAGGAAGTAGGTATAGGCGTTGTTGTGTGGTAAGAAGCTTGGTTCTTACCCACATCGTTCCGGGTTCAGTTCCATTGCGTGGCATCGTGGGTAAGTGTCTTCTACTATAGTCTTGAGCCGACCAAAGATTTATCAGTGGATTTGGAAGATGGAAAATGAAAGAAGCCTGTCGGATATGTATATATATATATATATATTCTTTTACTTGTTTCAGTCATTTGACTGTGGCCACGCTGGAGCACCGCCTTTAGTCAAGCAAATCGACCCCAGGACTTATTCTTTGGAAGCCTAGTACTTATTCTATCGGTCTCTTTTGCCGAACCGCTAAGTTAAGGGGACGTAAACACACCAGCATCGGTTGTCAAGTGATGTTGGGGGGGGGGGGGACAAACACAGACACACAAACATATACACACATATATATATATATTTACATATATACGACGGGCTTTTTTCAGTTTCCGTCTACCAAATCCACTCACAAGGCTTTGGTCGGCCCGAGGCTATAGTAGAAGACACTTGCCCAAGGTGCCACGCAGTGGGAATGAACACGGAACCATGTGGTTGGTAAGCAAGCCACTCCAAAGAACATTATTACTCATGAGAGATAACAATATTAGTGGCCGCAAGTTTAAAACCGTATAGGCAAAATTAATATATATATATATATATATATGTATATATAACAAGGGCACTAAGAATAATAACGTTCTTTATATATCTATAAATTAAGTCACTTAGTTCATTTTTTCAATGTAGCTGGGGCCCCCAAACGAGCACAGGTATTCGTTGAAGTGAATTATAAGTATTGTTATGTGTAGACTTGGCTGAAGAGAATCAGTGCTTTCGTAGTTAAATTCGAAATCATGATATCAGGTTAACTCGCAATTTTACTGAGATAAGAAGCAATCCTTATTCACTTAGTTTTTTTTCAACCATGTGTGTAAAAATTTAGTGCTAATTCTTGTGGCTTTGGAGTGTTTTTGACTCATATTTTTTAGCAAAGCTGGCGCTTTTAGTGCCTTTGTTATATATGTGTGTGTATATATATATATATATATGTATATATATATATATATATATATATATATATATATATATATATATGTATATATATATGTATATATATTTGTGTGTGTGTGTGTGTGTGTGTGTGTGTTTATTGCGTGTGTGCGTGTGTGTGTGTGTGTGTGTGTGCGCGCGCGTCTTGTGTCTGTGTTTGTCCCCCATCACCGATTCACAACCGGTGCTGATGTGTTTACGTCCCTGTAACTTAGCAGTTCTGCAAAAACGACCGATGGCTTACAAAATTAAGTACTAGGGTTTTACTTGGTTGAGTAACATTTTTCAAGGCAGTGCTCCAGCATGGCTGCAGTCAGATGACTGAAACAAGTAAAAGATAAAAGATAAAAAAACAAGAATATTTCCGCCTTCTCCCACTGTCAGCTCCGTGTCTCTCTCTCACTCTCTCTCCGCCATCTCTCTCTTCGCCATCTCTCTCTTCGCCATCTCTCTCTTCGCCATCTCTCTCTTCGCCATCTCTCTCTTCGCCATCTCTCTCTTCGCCATCTCTCTCTTCGCCATCTCTCTCTCTCTCCCTCTCCGTCTCTCGCTCATTCTTTCACAGTCAGCTGTGTCTCTGTCTCTCTCTCAGTTCAGAATTCTCTCTCTTTCTCTCTCTCTCTCTCTCTGTATACTCTCTCTCTCAGTCAACCTGTCGGCTCTCTCCTCCTCCCTCGTTCCTCTCTCTCTCTCTGTATGGCCGTTCGATGCCAACATGACTATTGATTGTAACTCTTCTATGTTTATAGCATCGTTTTTACACCCGCTCTTTGCTTCAGTGCCATGAGCAGCGCGTTTATAGTTCGATTTTAGTCTAATGAACCAAGTATTGACACGTCATCGAGGTTTATGTGCGAAGAGATGTGTGGGTGTGTATGTGTGTGTGTGTGTGTGTGTGTGTGCGTATGTGTATATATATATATATATATATATATATATATATATATACACATATATATACACATATATATAAATATATGTACACATATGTATGTATATTTGTGTATGTATATATATTCATACATAAACATCAATGTGTATATGTGTAAGAGTGCGTGTGGTGGATGTGTGAGTGAGTCGTGCGTTTGCGTGTGTGTGTGTGTATGTGTGTGTGTGTGTGTGTGAGTGTGTGTGTGCGTGTGTTTGTACGTATGCGTCATCTGTTTCTTCGCATCCAAATATATGTACATGCATACTTCTCTGCTTGGAAGTTTATTTAGATTCTAACGATCTTCCTAACTGTATAAATTGGTAAGTATGCGCGTATATATGTATGTATATATATATATATATACAGGCATACATAGATGCGAATCTATTGTAGTACGTCTGTATCGTAGGCACACATATATGCGTCACTACACACATGCACACGCATCATAAAAGTGGAGGTCTTATCTGGTTATGTATTTATTTATTGCAAGTGAGAAAAAACCTTATTGACAATTTACATAACAAATGATACGTACAAATGCAGCAGTGTCAAAATGCACATGTAGGTGCATATATCAATAGGACGAACAATAAAACTGCAAAATATTGCGCAACCAAATATCGTGTTAGCAGATGCCATGTTGTTGTCGTCATCGATGCGTTGTTCAACTACGGGTCAACCTTTATCTAGGAGGCGTATGATTAAAAGTATTGCAGCCATGACCTCCAGCATCTATTTGTACAGGCCTAGTCTATTCTGGACTATAAAATTCGATGACTTTCTTTTATTAAAGGTGATAGAAAGTGATTTCAGGAAGATCTAGCTGCTATTTTCTTGTAGGTCCATTGGTTGCGCTTTGCCTCTCTCAAACTATTGTTTACTCATAGGTCAGAGTTGATTGGTCAAACCTCTGATTAAAGACATGTCAGTCATTCATGTCTATCCTTTCTTTTTGTTTAGTTACTACTACACTGACCAATGTGATCTTCCTTTTTATGGCATCAAGATATGATTTGAAGGAATTTGGCTGCTATTTCTAGCTTAGCAAACGACCATTCAGATTAATGTTTTCCAATTTCCAAACTTGGTGTGCTAAAATTCATGCTAGAACTTGTAAGAATTCAAATAAAACTTGGAGTGTGTCTGCGCCCTTGCTGTGGAGATAGGTTCTGTATATATATATATATATATATATATATATATCTGAATGCGCACACACACACACACACACGCGCGTATCTGAATAGAACACCACTGCATCGCACGGTTCCCTTCTTAGAACTGAGTCAACTGGAGGAACGTAAACAGAAGCGTTTCGTTCAAGAACACAACGCACTGCCGGTGTGAGAATCAGAACCAGGTTCTTGTGAGCGTGAGAACAACACCCAGACCATTAAACCATGTACCTTCTCTCTCTCTCCCACTGTCTATCTCTCTCTCCCACTGTCTATCTCTCTCTCCCACTGTCTATCTCTCTCTCTCCCACTGTCTATCTCTCTCTCTCTCCCACTGTCTATCTCTCTCTCTCTCTCCCACTGTCTATCTCTCTCTCTCTCTCTCTCCCACTGTCTATCTCTCTCCCACTGTCTATCTCTCCCTCTCTCTCTCCCACTGTCTATCTCTCTCTCTCTCCCACTGTCTATCTCTCTCTCTCTTCCACTGTCTATCTCTCTCTCTCTCCCACTGTCTATCTCTCTCTCTCTCCCACTGTCTATCTCTCTCTCCCCCTCTCTCACACACGCAAATCTATCTATCTATCTATCTATCTATCTATCTATCTATCTATCTATCTATCTATCTATCTATCTATCTATATGCGGAAATATACCACCCGACGACTGTCAGAGAAAGTAAAGACCAATTAAAACACTGGATAAATGTATAAAAAGGTAAAAAAACAAAATCACCATGATTTCGGTTATCTAATTTAAATGCAATGGCGATATGATTGTGTACAATTTTGTAATTCCATTAAAAGGCTGTTTCGGAAAGATGTAAGATTCCTTTATTTCCCTTCTATTCGCCTTGAAACAAAAAAACGAAAGGGAAATTTATTCTTGTTTGTAATCGGTTTTGATTGATTTATCGATCTCCAAACCACTCATGGCAAGAGTTGAGTAGAAGTAATTAATTAGTTCAGAATAACTCGAATAACAATTGTATTTTTCCCTTGGGTTGTTCTACAAGATGGACGTAATGTAACTGCCGTAGGAGTTGCTTCAAATATCGGCAGAGAACGAACAAGTGAAATAGCGAATAATTGTAGAAATAACTCGAATGAATGTACGTATGAATTAGGTCGATAAAGAGTGAATACTAGGCTAGAGAGGGAGAGATAAAGGCAGAGCGACAGCGTGATAGAAAGGAGGAGAGACAGAAGTAAATAGAGAGAAAAAGGTACGAAGAGAAGATGTTGAAATAAGGACGATGCAGAGAAATGAAAAAAAACAAGGATCTAATATATATATATATATATATATATATATATATATATATATATATATATATATATATATATATATATATATGTGTGTGTGTGTGTGTGTGTGTGTGTGTGTGTGTGTGTGTGTGTGTGTGTGTGTGTGAGGCGCGTGGCTTAGTGGTTAGGATGTCAGCGTCATGATCGTAAGATTGTGGTTTCGATTCCTGGACCGGGCGACGCGTTGTGTTCTTGAGCAAAACACTTCATTTCACGTTGCTCCAGTCCATTCAGCTGGCAAAAATGAGTAACGCTGCGATGGACTGGCGTCCCGTCCAGCTGGGGAACACATACGCCATTGAAACCGGGAAACCGGGCCCATGAGCCTGGCTAGGCTTTAAAAGGGCGCATTTATTTTATATATATATATATATATATATATATATATATATATATATATATATATACTATATATACGCACACACTTATGCATGCGCACGCAGACTCACAGGTATACCCATATAGACGTAAATTGACTGACAGCTTCGATAGGTTGATTCATCAAAGGCAGAAAAGAAGTAAGAGTCCAAGAAAATTAACGATGGATTATGTCGGTAGAAATCGCAATGAAGTTTACAAAATGTGATAAGTATGCCTGCTGTGAAGAGAAACGAATTCTAACGTGAACGTTCACATTTCCCCTTTGACACATGAACTGAGTTAAGAAGACGATTGGCGGTTGTCAGTTGATTTAATGCTTCGTGCCTTGAAGAAATTAAAGTAGAAACCAATTTGTAGCAAGAAAAAATACCAACAAAAAAGAAAGAAAAAATAATAATAATACAATAATAGTAGATGACCTGTATAATATTTTGTTTTTATTCTGAGGAGAACTCAAATCATATGTCTACATCATTTTGGCTTCATCAGCGAAATGTAGCAACTCCAAAGTAGCAGCAAACGAATTGCTAAGTAGAATATGCCGAAATGTATATTTTATTTGTATAAAATTAAATAATTTCAAGATGACCTATATGGAACGCATTATATAAAATAGATGGATAGAAAATGCATCGCTGATTCTGTAGATAAATAGATGAATAGATAGATTAATAGGTAGTTAGATAGATATTTAGACACAAATAGATAAATAAGTACATGGGAAATTAGATAAAATCACATAGTGGTTTCAAGTTTTGGCACAAGACTAACAATTTTGGGGATGGGGTTAAGTCAATTACATCAACCCCAGTACTCAACTGGTACTTATTTTATCGACCCCAAAAGGATGAAAGGGAAAGTCGACCTCGGCGGAATTTGAACTTAGAATATAAAGACGGACGAAATGCCGCCAAGCACTTTGCCTGGCGTGCTAAAGATTTTGCCAGCTCACCGTCTGAGGTAGAATCATGTATTAACATGTCGAACATTAAGAGATCTACAGTAATGGTAAAGATATTTAAATGAACGTACAGTCGAATAAATACCCAGAGACGCTTGATTAATAACTAACCAAATAAATGTTACGCCGAATTAATACATAAAGAAATAATGAAAGGAAACTGTTATTGTTTAGTCCCAGGTTAATTGTGATCCAACTGACCTATTATTAAAAGCATTCTTGTTCTTTTAGAAGGCATGTAGGGACTATATTATCTTATTTGTCCTTAACCTTTTGATATCAATCCGCCGCATGATATTGCTCTTGGTTCGACGGTACAAACTTTCTGCTCTAAAGTTATCTAAATTAATAAAAAAAGGATAAACGTTGCCCTTTCAAAGGATAGCCAGGCTCATAGGCCCGGCTTCCCATGGCGTATGTGTTCCCCCCAGCCGAGAAAGAGGAAGAAAGTGTGAGAGAAAGAGTACAACAGAGGTCGCCACCACCCCCTGCCGGAGCCTCGTGGAGCTTAGGTGTTTTCGCTCAATAAACACTCACAACGCCCGGTTTGGGAATCGAAACCGCGATCCTCCGACCGCGTGTCCGCTGCCCTAACCACTGGGCCATTGCGCCTCCACTATCTAAATTAATACTCCACCATTGAAATTTCTTGGTAATTTAAGTTTTAAACGTCAGCGTAATAATGATAAAATTATTGTCCCAGATTCTTCATTATTTTCGAAAGTAATTGAAAAAAAAAAAAAAAAAAGTGTATTTCAACAGAAATATAGCAACTTTTGGGGTTATCACCAAACAAATATTATTCGCCCGACAACGTATACAGTTTCGGGACATTCGATGTGAAAAGGTTTTGTTTACTTACTTGGTTCTTGCAAATAACAATGATATGTTCAGGCTCTGGCATCAGTTTGGTGCTGTTCGTCACTAAATTGTCTTTGTTGAGTCCAGGTACACGGTAGGACGTGAACAATCGATAGTATTGTTCCATACATAGTGGCTGACCTTTGCGATTGCTTCGGGCTCGATCAATTGGTAAACTCCGACTAAAA
>NC_142932.1:106288012-106290512 GCF_046866305.1 Octopus bimaculoides | reverse complement strand
ATATATATGTATGTATATATATATATATATATATATATATATATATATATATACGTATACATATACATATATATATGTATATATATATATATATGTATATATATATATATATATATATATATATATATATATATATATATATATGTATATATATATATGTATATATATATATATGTATGTATATATATATATATATATATATATATATATATATATATATATATATATATATATATATATATATATATATATATATATGTATATATATATATATATATATATGGTAATGAAATCTTTTGGTAAACCTTAGTCACAGAGACAAAGCATACCAGTGAATATTGTAATCTTTATGGAGAGAGAAAGACGGACAGAATTGTTTGAATGATGGACAGAATAGGTTCGGTATTGTCGTTCTATTGCTTTTATGTGTTGAGTTCAAATCTTTCCAGTGTCTACACTGGTTTTTATCATAAAAAAAATAAATAAAGTTTCGCCGAAATACTAGAATGATGTAATTGCCTCTTTTCTCACCTGTCCTCTTTGTATTTGTGGTGCAGTGTCTTCTCTATAACAAATTAACACTTTGCAACTAGATATCTCCGGCTTATGCACACATGCATGAAGCGGTCGGATTAAGCTCCAGTCTATCTATGTTTATTTCGGGGATTTGGTTAAGAAAACAAACAAAACACAGTGATAAATGAATCATCTCAACGCACTTGTAAATTGAACGACTGGTAGATTCAGTAACACCAAACTCGCGGATCGCAGCAGCGAACTTTCCACTGATACATATTTTCTTGATCATCTCTACTTTTTCTTGTATCTGTCATTTGTTAGGATCATCATACTTAGTATGTTCACTGCTCTCATGGTGACGGGTACAAGGTGATAAATCTGTAAATAAATTACGCAGCACAGTCTAATAAACACAAATGAAAGTGCATTTTTAGTTGCTGAGCATTGTGGACGGTCGATGGGGCGCATTTTCGCGGTACATGCAGAATTTTTCACTGATCACCGACTCATGTTATCACAAATCAATCCGTGATAAGTGTAACATGGTTCGAAATTGAACGTTCCGTATAATTCCGGATCAGTGATGAATGAACTAGTGATAAACTGGGCTGCATGCACTTTCCTAATACTTATTTTATCGAAATGCAGGAAAAATTTTAAACAATATGACGGGGAGTTTTTCTCTCGTAGTTGCTTGGATAAACTTAGCTGATCGATGATTTGTCAATTCGTTATATTGTACATATGAGCCTCTGCTGTTCTTGCTTTTAATGCACTGCAGTCGTATTGCGGTGAGCTGCCAGAATCGTTAGATCATCGGCAAAAATGCTTTGCAGTATTTCTTCCACTTTTTTTTTTTTTTGCATTCTGAATTCAAATCACAACAAGGACCGTCTAATCTCCCAACCCTAAATTACTGGCATTGTACCGGAATCAGAAAGCAATTTATATCAGTTTATATGTTAAGTCGACTCGGGAGATTTAAATCGCATAATGGAAAGGGAGGTAAGAGCGGCGAGCTCGCAGAATTTTTTAGAACGTCAGAAGAAAACAAAACAAGTAAAAAAAAAAAGAACATTTCACTTTTTCTACCAATCCTTTACTTGTTTAGTTCAAATCTCGCTGAGGTAATCTTTGCCTTTCATCTCTCCGGGTTTGATAGAGTAAGGTTCCAGTCAAGTACTGAGATCGATGTTATTGTCCACTTCTTTCCTCTCCTCAACACTGGTGCCTCTCCTCAACACTGGTGCCTTTGCGTCTAAATCAGTGGTATTGTTAAACTGTTAAATCGACTCCAGCAGAATTTGAGTTCTTAATGTAAGGGGAGATAATTCAACACTGCAAATAAAATAGCTTAAAGTTTTAACTTATTATTTCAGTAATAATCGTTATAAGAACTTAATATTCTATCTTTTATGTTTTACCATTTATTCGTTTCAGTCGGATTGTGGCCATGCTGGGTCACCGCCTTCAAGGGATTAGTCGAACAACGAATTGACTCTAGCACTTCACTCTTAAAGTCTGGTATTTATTCAATCGACTTCCTTTTGCAGAATTGGTAAGTTACATAAACAAACCAACACCGGTTGTCAAACAGCAGTGAGGGATAAACACCAACACATACACGCGCGCGCGCACACACGCACACACACACACACACACGAAAGGTTTCTTCCAGGTTCCATCTACCAAATCTACTCACAAGTCTTTGGTCGACCCGGAGTTACAGCAGAAGACGCTTGTCCAATATGGCATTGGATACGGAACCATGTAAATGGGAAGCAAAACTTCCTAACCACACAGCCTCGAATGCGCCCCAGTCAAACCTACTTTAGCATATTTAATAAATATAAGATAATATGCTTTGCGGTGACTAATTACATCGACTAAGGACAAACCCCACCGAGGTTAATAATCTACCACTTCGTACATTCTCCTTCATATTTTTGTTCCTTTTTGGACAGTTTCAATAGCATATCAA
>NC_142932.1:106275512-106280512 GCF_046866305.1 Octopus bimaculoides | reverse complement strand
TGCAGATTTGTATGTTTTATGTATGTATGTATTCTCATGCATATAGTTACATATCTAGACGTGCTCATATATTTAAATGATAAACTCCTGGAAAGTTTTACAGATTTTTACAGTTCCAGGGATGGATTGGATCTGTAGTCTTCGAATTAGCTTGTATGTATGTATGTATGTATGTATGTATGTATGTATGTATGTATGTAAGCTATGTATGTATGTATGTATTTATGTATGTGTATGTGTGTATGTGAGTAGCTGCAACTAGAAAAATTCTCTCTGCGACACGATCTTTGTCAGGGTTCCTCGCGGAAGTGTAGCACTCACCCATTCATGCAAGTCTCCCTCCTCCACGCTGCTGATTCTGGACAAAGGATACACAAGGGTCAATACACCTTGGCACGAGTGTCGTCACAGACGTTGGACCTCACGGCGCAAAGCGTTGGAACAGATATTACAAGGCGTCATCTTTGACGATCTAATAATTCTCCCAGTTCATTACAACTTTGAATCTTACTTTATCTAACTGGAAATAATGACGATTTGATCTCTGTACGATTTGAACTCAGAACGCTTAGAGCCTTACCAAGTATAGTCGTGGAATCTCCTCTCGTAGAAGACAGCTGAGGATTCTGTAATTTTTGCTGAGCAATCAGCGCAGATGGTTTGTTAGTAGGGATCAAATGTTTGTGTTACAACACAAACACTGACACCGTCGAAACGACGTAGTGTTTACTGGTGCACAGTGTGCCACGCGTCGGACGACGGAGTGATGGCAGAGCAACGTCAGATGACCTGTTTTGCTCTTGAATATAATTCACCGCCCGTTCCGGGAATCGAAACCACTATTGCGGTCGTGAGTGCAGCACTATAACCACTCGGTCACGCGTCCTCAATAAACATAAATTGTATATAAGCGATCGTTGTATTCTTGTATTCTTTCTTTCTTGTCTTGAGGTTCACAGCCCAACGGCAGGATGGATTCGCGTGAAAAATGGCACACAGGTAGAGACGGGTCCATAGATTGTGCTGCCGTTTGTATTTTTTCCTTGCCCCCATAGTTACCGAGAAAATCGATTAAAACTTTTAAAGAAACTCTGGTTTTTAGATACGCCTTAGGTTAACATAAGTTTCAGTGATTATGATACACTTTGGATACTCACGATAGAATTATTTCAGTTGTATTGATTACCTTGAAGCTATTGGCCATTTTGTATGTGGGCTATTTTGATTGCGTTAGATATTTTTATCTCTTTTTTTAATTGTGAATTCGATAAATAGGAGATTATTTTTTAAAACAAACCAGTTGTAAGAAAAACGTAATCACAACAACCCAAGTGAAACCGGGGAAAAAAGGCTAGTGTTATATAAACAGTGAATTGATATTTCCTGTAATGTATGCAGTATAAACCTCTGTCTTCGGTTAACTCGGACTATCGGCTAAAGCAGACACACTTTCCCATTTAACCGAGAATTCACTGTGTGTGTGCATGTGTGTGTATGTGTGTGTGACTGTGTGACTGTGTGACTCTGTGTGTATGCATGTGTGTGTGTGTGTGTGAGAGAGAGAGAGAGAGAGAGAGTTTGTGTGTGTGTGTGTGTGTGTGTGTGTGTGTGCGTGCGCGTGCGCGTGCGCGTGCGCGTGCGTGTGTTTGTTATGTCTGCTTTGAGATAGGGGTGGATACAGATTTTGCATCATGCGCGTCTGTAATTTTAATGCTGTAATGTTCCATATACCGTGCTCTAAAATTATGAAAGTAGCTAATTGACTAGATAACATGTCGGATTGATTGATAATTACCGTAATTTTCAATTAGCGGATGAAATACACCAGCGGTGAACTTAAAACAAACGTACTAAATATTTCTTCGCTTATTTGAACCTGCTGGTTAGAGCACATACATACATACATACATACATACATACACACATACACACACACACATACATACATACACACATACATACATACATACATACATACATACATACATTACTACTTATACACACGTATCTTATTACATACATACGTTCATACATACAAACACACGTGTGTAAAAATTATATATACACACACATATACATGCATACATAGATATTCATGCATACACACATACACACATACATGCATATATACAAACGTACATACATACACACATGCATGAATACATACACTGATATATCTGCAAAGAACTCAAAGAAATGCACAAAAGATACACACATATGTAAATAAATATTGAAGGCGTATGATGTAGTTCATTTAAAAGAGAACAAGAAGGAAC
This sequence comes from Octopus bimaculoides, assembly GCF_046866305.1. Lineage (NCBI taxonomy): Eukaryota > Metazoa > Mollusca > Cephalopoda > Octopoda > Octopodidae > Octopus > Octopus bimaculoides. The sequence goes on along the minus strand of NC_142932.1, from coordinate 106,278,236 downwards.
TGAAGAGAGAGAGAGAGAGAGAGAGAGAGAGAGAGAGAGAGAGAGAGAGGGAGAGAGAGAGAGAGAGAGAGGGAGAGAAAGAGAGTGAGAGATAGCAGTCGAGGAAGAGAGAGAGAGGGAGAGAGAGGAAGAATTATCTGAAGCAAGAGAAGATGAGGGTATTGTTATCTGTTTATTCGAAATATGGATTTTACATATTTCAATTTGAACTTTAAATTTTGGTGGTATCGTAAGACCAGTTTCTTTTCTGGTATAAATCTCATATTTATCGAGTCATTGAGAGAGCCTTTGGGCCGAGCCTGTTAGAAACAGCAGCTAAACCACTTTCCAATTACACATTACGGCTTTAAAAATATAACCTTTTAAGCGTGATTGCGAATTAGAGTTTGCTGCTATTTCTAACAGGTCATTGCGCAATGGCTTAGTGGTTAGGGCAGCGGACTCGCGGTCATAGGATCGCGGTTTCGATTCCCAGACTGGGCGTTGTGAGTGTTTATTGAGCGAAAACACCTAAAGCTGCACGAGGCTCCGGCAGGGGATGGTGGCGAACCCTGCTGTACTCTTTCACCGCAACTTTCTCCCACACTTACTTCCTGTTTCTGTTGTGCCTGTAATTCAAAGGGTCAGCCTTGTCACACTGTGTCACGCTGAATATCCCCGAGAACTACGTTAAGGGTACACGTGTCTGTGGAGTGCTCAGCCACTTGCACGTTAATTTCACGAGCAGGCTGTTCCGTTGATTGGATCAACTGGAACCCTCGACGTCGTAAGCGACGGAGTGCCAACAACAATTGCGGTCAAATAGAAACTCCCCCTGTTGGCTAGCGAGGTGGGGTGGCTGTTGCAGTGAGAGTCGCTGGCAATTCTCCGCAGCAACGCCATCACTGTCATATCTGCAAGGTGCGGATGAACACACTTTTTGTTCTAGGGGTGTACTCCCCACCCATCTTATGCTGCTTATCCCACTTTGCTTTTTCTTTGTTTCTTCGTAATTAAATAATGATCCAGTCTTTATATAAATGAAACAATTATAGTATTTAATAGTTTTGGATTTATGTTCGTGTATCAACGGTACTAATTTTTAGTAAGTAGTGAAGCGCTGTTTTATACATGATCGTCTCACGTTGCAGTTGTTTAGTCGTTGGGCAACCCTTTGCCGGCCCCTGTCATAATCAAGGGTTTCATGTCATTATTATCCCATTTATAAAAGTGTTGAGCAGGCAGAATCGTTAACGCGCCGAACAAAATGCTCAGCGTCATTCTACGGGCATCAGTTTACATCCTGAGTTCAAATTCCCCCAAAGTCAACTTTACTTTTCATCCCTTCGGGGTTGATAAAATAAGTACCAATTGAGCACTGGGGTCGATATAATGGGTTAGTTCCCTTCCCTCAAAACTGCTGGCCGTGTGCGAAAATTAGAAAAAAAATTATTCCAATTATATATTCTAGACATAGGATAACTATGGTTTATAATGTTATTTTTTTCAGATTGATAGGGTGTAAGTTAAGGTACATTTTCCTATTATTTCTAGCGGGTCAAGCGACCCTAAAAGTTTTCTAATTGGCCAAAGATTCGTTTCATGTTGATATAAATATGGTTATGTGTATATATTTTGCATCGTAGTTTGAAAATGTTTTGTGTTGTATGGTACTTGTACTGAATACAGAGATACGTCCAACTCTGATTAAGACAAATTTTGAACATTGGAATCTTGTGAAGTATGACAGTTCATAATTTCTAACACCATCATGGGAATCCGCTTTTATTACTAGAAAAATCTACCCAAAGATGCTGAGTACCACAACTAAAATGGCTTCCTACTTTGAATAAGAACATTGCCCAACAATATAAGAGTGTCGCAGACTTCTCTGAAAAGCCATTACCACAGTTCTATTGGAAATATATAAATCCATATAATAATAAAATCATCAAATTTAAAATTTAGTTAATATATATTTGTGTATATTATCCCTTTGCCTTGTGTATCACTTGTAATACAGAGGATATATTTCTCTGCATCATATATAATACATATATGATCACAAATGCCCATGCATTATATATCACACAACTTCCTAGTGTTTTTCAACCACCAGAATAATTTGGGATTTATATAATTTGCGATTTATTCAGAATATATGAAGCAAAGGCTAGTTTAAAGTCCGAAAACAAGCATGGATGATTAGGACGAATTTATGAAAATGCTTTGGACTGACAAAAGGTTAAATAAATAACATTTTCTTCATTCATCAATTTGCTAAGCATTCGTTCCGGAAGAATAAAACCTAGACCTATTATTATTCAAGCTAAGATGTATATCATTGTTCTATCATTGTGTTAAATTAAAACAAAAATTAGACAAGGCTGGCACAGAGTAAACGAGAACAAACGAGAAAATAATACAAGCAATGGCAGATAGATGTGCGTCGTGTGTTCTTTCCGTTTTAATTAAGAGAAAACCATGTTTTAGGAGACAATCATTTTGGAGGAAATTGCTTCTGGCTACGAGTCGTCTGCTGGATTTAACGTGGTTTGTAGTGTTTATCAATTTATCAATTCGTCAATTAACACCGGCCTTTCTTAAAATCTGTCAATGCTGAAGATATAATTCAACGCCAGACTTGTTGGTAAGATGGCGTCCGTCGTGTACATCTTAAATTATTGTTTGAAGGTGTGCGTCTGCGTACGCGCACGCGTGTGTATGTGGTGAGCTGTGTCTATG
>NC_142932.1:106268012-106273012 GCF_046866305.1 Octopus bimaculoides | reverse complement strand
TTGATCCCGGACAGCAACGCTCTTGCTCTTTCCGAAAATTCCAAAAGCAAAGTTTCACTGTATAGCGACAGTTATTATATATATATATAAAAAAAAGTGAAAAAAAACAAAACAAAAAGAAACAAAAATGGAAACCCGAGGAAGGAAGGGAGAACACTTTGCTATGGAAATTAAAATGGCAAATTGATCAGAGAGAAAAATGATCAGAGAGCACTTAATTAGAAGAATATTTGAAAACATGCTTTTGTTATTATTATTATTATTATTATTATTATTAATTATTTTGTTTTGCTTTTTAGGCATATGAGTAGTGAAGGTCGTTGTCTCCATCGTCATCGGCGCCGACACCGACACCACCGCCACCGCCGCCACCCCCGTCGCCCTCACCACTGTCGTCGTCGTCTTTGTTTAGCACCATGTTAGTCCTGACGAGCAAATTATAATCAAAAGGGTTCGATCCAAGACCATCGGCTTGTTTGTTCACTGTCCTTTTCTCCTTCAGTAACAGTTTTAAATTTTTGCTCGAGGCCAGAACTTCTTAGTTAGAGTAAGGTTTGAGATTTTAGGGAATGAGGTTAGCCGATTACGTCGACCCCGTTGCTCAACTGGTACTTTTTTCATCGACCCAGAAAAAATGAAAAGCAAACTCGGTCTCAAAGGAATATGAACTCGGACAATTTTTTTCTACTATAATCACAGTCTGAAATTTTGGGGAAGGGGCGAAAGTAGTTGATTACATTGACCCCAGTGTTCAACCGGTACTTATATTATCGAATTCCGAAAGGATGAAAGGCAAAGTCAACCTCAATGGGATTTGAACTCAGAACGTAAAGAGCCGAAGAAATTCCTCGAAGTATTTTGTCCAGCGCTTTAACGACGGTGCCAACTCAGCATTTTTATCTCCTTTAATAATCCTCTCTACTATAGATAGACCCAAGGCCTAAAATCCCGGGGGACGGAGATAATCGATTACGTCAATCCCGGTGCTCAATTGGTACTTATTTTATCGACTCCAAAAGACGAAAGACAAAGTTGCCCACGGCGGTATTGTCAACTTTGCCTTTCATTTTTTCGGAAACCAAATTTGATGACTAATTTAGTGTAGATATACACTGAACTTATGTCAGGTGCAATGGCCCAGTGGTTAGGGCAGGGGACTCGCGGTCATAGGATCGCGGTTTCGATTCCCAGACCGGGCGTTGTGAGTGTTTATTGAGCGAAAATGCCTAAAAGCTCCACGAGGCTCCGGCAGGGGATGGTGGCGAACCCTGCTGTACTCTTCCACCACAACTTTCTCTCACTCTTTCTTCCTGTTTCTGTTGTACATGTATTTCAAAGGGCCAGCCTTGTCACACTGTGTCACGCTGAATATCCCCGAGAACTACGTTAAGGGTACACGTGTCTGTGGAGTGCTCAGCCACTTGCACGTTAATTTCACGAGCAGGCTGTTCCGTTGATCGAATCGACTGGAACCCTCGATGTCGTAAGCGACGGAGTTTCAACAACACTAAACTTATATACACTAATTTTTATTGGTTGATTACGTGTAGAACAGAATTAGATTTTATAAAGCTTCACATGAGAGAAAGAGAGAGAGAGAGAGAGAGAGAGAGAGAGAGATAGAGAGAGTGGTGACAGAGAAAAGATTATTGAAAGAAATAAGAATTGAAATATAATTCTATTTGTACTAAAGAAGAGCAACTTTTGAGATTTGTTCTTTAGATAGTTTAGTAGTACAAGAAGTATTTGAATAAGCCAATCATACATGGCAGCTAGGAATCATCTGAAAGAGAAAGCTTTGACGCTATTAAAAAGTCATGACATGCATAAAGTCCCCCATTACCCACGTTTCTACGCAACCGTTTCCTATGTCTACCTAATTCTCCTTCACATTGCTTCACTTGCCAAAGGAACAGCCTGCCAAAAAACTATATCAAATCAGAAAGAACCAACGTAAACCACAGTCTGATAACGGCGAGCAAGCCGAAACTTCGAAGATACTGTCAGTATTTTTTTGTGTGTGTTTATACACATATTCTTGGGTATAGTTGAGTGCTACAACCTAGAGTTCAGGCCTCGACCTCACTACGTTGGCATCTTGGGTAAGTGTCTTCTACTTTTACATCGTGCCTTGTTAGTAATCGGTGGTAATGGGCGTCTGTGAGGGAATCTATCGTGTATATATATAAATATGTATGCATGCATACAGACACATACACTGACGCATACATACAGACATAAACACACACGCACACACGAAACCTACGTGTAGGCATATAAACATGTCAAATTTACTTAATGTCCGTAGATTGAAAAATGATGAACTGCCTTAATAAATTTTTGACGTTTAATGTGGCCTCATCAGAGAAACAAGTAACCTATCCAGTAATATTACAGTAATATTACACATTAAAGAATCCATAATATGTGATGCAGCTATACTGTACCCTCTCACTCCCTAATATATATATATTTATTTACATACTGAGGATAATAAATTGAGTATTAATTTAATTAACATCATTTTAAAACCAGTGGCCTAGCATATAAAAAAAGCTGAAAATTCAGAAAAATTGTATCACATGCGTATAAGAATGGATGACCACTAAGTGGACATCCGATATGCTAGAAAGAGGTCATCAACCACCCAACCACAAAGAAAAATAATGTTCTCCAGAAAAAATTCACCAAACACCAGAACATAAGCGGGCAAGATAAAATGAAAAATATACAAAATAAAGAATTAAATTACCTCTTTCTAGCATATCGGATGTCCACTTAGTGGTCATCCCTTCTTATACGTATATATATATATATATGTTAGATAGAAGAATATGAATAGAGATATTGTTTACATTATGTTACAAACGTTTCCATTGAGTAGTTTCTTTTATTTGCTTGATAATATATTATCATGTAACCAGACCATTTCATCTGACATCCATGTACAATTGACAGATGTATTGATCAGCAGACACACAAACATATAAACATATAAATAAAACTCACACACACACACACACACACACACACACACACACACACACACACACACACACACACACACACGTGAGCACGCACACGCGCACATGCATGTACATTTGTATTGTGTATACTTGTGTGTGTGTGAGAGAGAGAGAGTACCATAAGTAGCATTAGTAAGAGGTAAAAAAATTTCAATCACTTACGAATCGACGATAGTTTTATAGTCCAATATGGCGGAGATTAGTTGGGCAGCGTACCTGAAGGAGAGATAATCAGAAATGAAATAGTTGTAGTTTGGATTTGTCGTTAAAAAAATAACACTAAAAGAAAGTGGGCGAAAACAATTCATAGATTTAAAGATACATGATGTAAAGTAATAAGACGTAACTGATAAATCATGAACCATCCTTTCATATAAGAATAAAATTGAAAAAACAACAGCAAAACAAACCTTTCTTTGGCTTTCCTTGCCCTTTACAATGATTTCTTGTTGATATGTAAAGCATTCATGTATGTATAGATGCTAAATTATTCTCAGGATACGTTTATATGTATAATATGTAATATATAATATATAACTGCGAGTTAACTTGCGATCCCCAGACGACAAGGTAACCTTTATTTAACTAAAATATCTTCGGGTTGATGAGTAGCTAGTGGAGTAACCCTCGTTGAGTAATTATTACTTCCGAGGTTCTGCTGTCTAGGAACCATATGTAGCCTGGATTTTACGTACTCCTTTTCATCAATTTGGATTTTTATTCGCATACGTATTGCTAACTGTGAACTATAACATTGCTAATTGCTAATTGTGAACTATAAAATAACCTTTTTTCAGCTTATCGAACTTCGATATGGGAAAACTTACAACCTTCTATGCCAATAAACTACTATTGTTCCTGAAAGTTGATTTTTTATACCTTCTAGGGACTGCTCGAAGCTTACTCACTTTCTACACCAGGATTCTCGGATCTTACATTTACACACACACACACACACACACACACACACACACACACACACACACACACACACACACACACACACACACATATATATATTTAGTGAGAATTAATGAAAAGACAAAAGACGAAGACGGGTGTGTAAACAACAAACATGTATTAGTTTAACGCTCGAGAAGTGAGAAAGTCTTTGTGTTTCCAGCCTACGCTCTTCAACAGAAAGGAACACAGTAATAAACAGGGATAGAAAATAGAAAAAGGTATAGTGGCTGGCGATCTATCATGGCGAATGCCGGATATAGGGGTCATACAGGAGAGCTAGGAAGAAGGGGAGATAATAAAGTAATGGTGATCTCAAAACGAAGGTGTACGAGCGTGTGTATGTGAGAGCGTGTATGTGCGTGTGCGTGTGGAAGGGGGCTGGTGACATTGACGTGTGCGTGTGTGCATGTGTAGGGGTGTGGATGATGGTGTAGGTGCTGGGAAGTGGTCAGTGCTAGTGTGTGCGCTGGTGTGGGTGCTGGGAAGTGGTCAATGTTAGTGTGTGCGGGGTGGTGTAATGTGGTGTGGTATATATATATATATATATATAAACAATATATGAGTATATGCATATATGTACATGTATGTACATACCTTCATCTACATGTACATATAGATACATAACTGGGTACATGACGTGGCAAAAGAACATGGACAAAATGATAAACAAGGTACAATATATAACTCTGAGGGTTGATGTAATTGGCTGAACCCCACCCCCGAAATCGCTGGTCTAATCACTGTCTATCTATCTATCTATCTATCTATCTATCTATCTATCTATCTATCTATCTATCTATCTATCTATCTATCTATCTATCTAAAGAGCAAGGCTGACATGTACATACGCACACAAACACAGGAGTTTTATAGTGACAGTAATCCTATCGGAATTTTTGTCTAATTCGATATGGTACCGAATGTAGTGGATACTTTGTTGATCGATTATTACCAAGTTTGTATTATCGATACAACCTTGTCGAAGCTTGCGGCTAATCAACAACCTCTACC
>NC_142932.1:106260512-106263012 GCF_046866305.1 Octopus bimaculoides | reverse complement strand
TATATATATATATATATATATATATATATATATATATATATATATATATATATATATATATATATATATATATATATATATATATATATATATATATATATATATATATATATATATATATATATATATATATATATATATATATATATATATATATATATATATATATATATATATATATATATATATATATATATATATATATATATATATATATATATATATATATATATATATATATATATATATATATATATATATATATATATATATATATATATGTTGTTGGCACTCCGTCGCTTACGACGTTGAGGGTTCCAGTTGATCCGATCAACGGAACAGCCTGCTCGTGAAATTAACGTGCAAGTGGCTGAGCACTCCACAGACACGTGTACCCTTAACGTAGTTCTCGGAGATATTCAGCATGACACGGTATGACAAGGCTGACCCTTTGAATTACAGGCACAACAGAAACAGGAAGTAAGAGTGAGAGAAAGTTGTGGTGAACGAGTACAGCAGGGTTCGCCACCATCCCCTGCCGGAGCCTCGTGGAGCTTTTAGGTGTTTTCGCTCAATAAGCACTCACAACGCCCGGTCTGGGAATCGAAACCGCGATCCTATGACCGCGAGTCCGCTGCCCTAAGCACTAGGCCATTGCGTTTCCACATATATATATATATATATATATATATATATATATATATATATATATATATATATATATATATATATATATATATATATATATATATATATATATATATATATATATATATATATATATATATATATATATATATATATATATATATATATATATATATATATATATATATATATATATATATATATATATATATATATATATATATATATATATATATATATATATATATATGTAAGATCCAGGGATCGAGATGTAGGAAGGAAGTTAGATTCAAGCAATCCCTAGTGAATATAAAAAAAACAACAACTTTCAAGAACAATAATGATTTATTGAAGCACGAGGTTAATAAACCACTATTGTCCCTGAAAGTTTTTTGTTTTTAAATATTTACTACGGATTGCTTGAAGCTATATATATATATATATATATATATATATATATATATATATATATGTATGTATGTATGTATATATATACATATAATAATGAAAAGGATCAAAAGTCTTTCCCGAGCCATTGGTTTCACGGATGCTGTGGCATATATATTCCCCCACTGGACGGGACACAGGTCTGTCGCAAGAATACCCATTTTTGCCTGATGAGTTGATTGGAGCAACCTGAGATGAAATGTTTTACTCGAACGCACAACACATCGCCTGACTCAGGAATCAAAGCCACATCATCAGTGCAACACACTAAGCCACGTGCTTCCACAAAAGATATAATATGCTACGCGTATTTGTATACATACATTTTTGTGAGTAACACTTCAACATTTAAAGCTGTTGGATTTGTTCCAATTTATATTATTTACTCTCTAAATCATCCGACACAAGCTCTAAATTCTTCGACACGGGCTGGAGTCAGTCTGCTTTTTCTTTTTGTATTTAAAAGTTCATTCTGCTTTTTTCTGTGTATCATAATGCTAGACTAATACCTTTATGTTCATAGATTCTGATAATCAAATTAATTTTCCCCTTTCTCTCATTGGTAAATCTAATCAATATATATTTAATTCGCTATGTGTCATCGATATATAATTAATACGCTCTACGTATCTGTATTCACACTTATTCCACTATTAATCATTCTATTTCATATATTCTACAGATGTCTTATTGAAAGATATCTCGGGCTGCTTCCGGATGTGTAGTTTCTCGGACAGGCAAAGCATCTGAATTCTGCATGTGGATTACATTAAGGGAGCAGTTTGTGAAATATTCACGAACTTAAAATCAATAATTCAATGTGTATGTATTCACTAGAACGAACGAGTGAAATACTCAATCAATAAACAATAAATCAATGAGTAGAATGGAATAGCCATTGTCGTGACCGACGGAGGATTCGTTACGCAAGCATATATTAACTAATACTGGAGATTAGTGAGTGTACGTAAACAAATGCAAACCACCTAAATGCGTAACAACGTCTAACGACGTCAAATTGTCTTTTCAGTTTTAGACTCCAGCATAACTCAAAGCAGCCGCCCAGCTATTTGGTCATTTCTCCATTCACTGTCAATGAAATGCATACCAGTAATACAACAGAGTCGATTCTTACAAATATACACCTTCTTGTACTTCTATAAGAAAACAGATGTCAAACTGGAGAGTACGCCTACCGAAAGTTTCATATAGAAAGATCGAAATAGACACATCAAAGATTTAGATAAAAGGAAACGAAGATCTGATATATTTATAAATCTGACATCAAGTTTGATAAATCTAATCCTAAAGTGTATGGGAAGTGAATCATGTCATATCTTCATCCTTTAATTTTATTTCAGTCCATCCTTCACAAAGCTGATTGGATCTGAGCATTTTTGATTTG
>NC_142932.1:106248012-106250512 GCF_046866305.1 Octopus bimaculoides | reverse complement strand
AAAGCTGGACCTCTTCCTATCGAGAGTCCCAGATGAACCTACCTCGCGGCAGGAGGTGCAAATGAGGGTTGCTAAATCAAACTCCATTCTTCACCAAGTGCCACATATTGTAAGAGGCTCCCTGTAATAACAGTGTAGCAACACGGTGGTGCATGAGCATGGCCGCAGCTCTAGGCTGAAACTTAAAAAAATATATATATATATATATATATATATATATATATATATAGAGAGAGAGAGAGAGAGAGAGAGAGAGAGAGAAAGATAGATATAAATATTTATTGCAAGTTGCAACAATCAAATAATCAAGAAAATACGACTAAACCACTCACCAGAAAGAGCCGTCGATCTCTCTTATAATACTATGGCTTGCAAACTCCTTACCATTTTTGAATCCATCGAATCCACTTCTCCTTCCTATCAACTTTCTATCGAACAAATTTCATTAACTCACCTATTTCTGTTCATCTCATTACACCTGCAAGATATGAACCGCTTTGAACTGCCGCCATCTTGAAACGTCTCTTTTGTCCCACATTTTTTTCGACAAGTACAATTCAAATAAGATCTTAACTAGTTAACTACTCAGGTTTCTCTCGGTTATTTTGATCCCTTAATTCACTTAAAAGAAGCTCAGAAATTTTTTGCATAAGCCCTTCCTCTTCAAACTTCCAAACAAATAAGTAAACCACAAATAAAAGGAGAGAAATGAAGACGGCGAAGACAACGACAAAAATAATTACTAAAAACAACGGTAGCATCAACGATATCATGAATGGTTGGGAAACGATAACACGCCAAGCACATCATAAAATAATCAACAGTTTAACCGCTCAATCAGCTCTGGATGAATGAAACATGGCTAAAAAGTAGCTACGAATGGAATAAATGCTTAAATTTTAACGAGGCAAATAACAATCACAGCAGCTCTCCGTATTTACTGACTTCACCACGCTTCTTTGTATAACAGCAACTGTCGTCCAGACGTCATATCTGATCATGGCATCAAATGATGTATTATCAATAGGTTCACCGAAACATCAGCAAGTCTATCTATCTATCTATCTATCTATCTATCTATCTATCTATCTATCTATCTATCTTTCCTTCTTTCTTTCTTTCTTTCTTTCTTTCTTTCTTTCTTTAGAGGCAGCCGACCGCTTACTTCCAATAATAGCTGGAAAAATACGTGTAAATAATTCATAGATAATTACTGTTCAAGGTGTGTGGAAGGGAAGGCCTGCTGTGTCACGTAAGGTTTGAAGCTATCAGCTACAACGACGGTGTACGGATCGTCTGCTTCAATGAAAACCTGAAACATTGCTTGATGATGTATACGTGTAATAAATTCATAATCAGTTTTCTTACATGTTATTATTGAGCAGTAAACACTGGCATAAAAACTGTATCTGACAGTAGGATGGCGAAAAACAACGTGTTTATCAATTATTCATTACTAATATTGCAGCAGAGCGGCGATTTGGCAGAATCTTTAGCAAGCTGGATAAAATGCTTTGCGGCATTTCTCTTTATGTTCTGAGTTCAAATCCCGCTGAAGTCGACTTTGCCTTTCATCCTTGCGGGGTCGGTAAAATAAGTAACATTTGGGCATTGGGATCGTTGTAATCTACTCGCTCCTCTCCAAATTTTCAGGCTCTGTGCCTATAGTAGAAAGATTCATTAATGTTATGATAAGGCGGCGAAGTAGCAGAGTTTAAACAACCCTTATTCAGAGACCTTTTGAGTGGGATGGGCTACTCGACCTAAAGAAAATTCTAACTGGGTCCCTCTTGCAAGTTCATCTGCTTTTTATCTTGATATGGCATCACCATGTTGCGCAAATATGGTTATGATGCATGTGCCTGGTGTACTCTTATCAGACGGGTAGTCATGATGGGTATACTGGGCTTTGTATATTTTACATTGATGTCACATTGATGGCAACTAACATATAAAGTGAATGTAGCATGCTGGCACAGAAAGAATACAAGAAAAGATACGACAGTCTAGGGAGAGTAATCCTCAGGGAGTTATGTAGAAAGTTAGGATTTGAACATGCTGACAAATGGTACGAACGTGAATCTAGTAAAGTACTAGAAAGTAAAAAATATAAGATGTTGTGGGACTTTAACATTCAGACTAACAGAGTAATAGAAGCTAAAAGCCTTATTTAGTAGTAGTAGTAGTAGTAGTAGTAGTAGTAGTAGTAGTAGATAAAGAGAATAGAAAGTGTCAGATAATTGACTTTACAGTCCCAAATGATGAAAAAAATCAATATATGTATAGAAAAAATAGCAAAATACCAGGACCTAGTCATTGAAGTTACAGTGACTAGGGAAAGTACGGGTAAAATGTATCCCGGTAGTTATAGGTGCATTGCGAACTATCCCTAAAGATTTGAACAGATGGATAGAGGAAATAGGCGTAAAACCCAGTTAGGTACAGCTCCAGAAAACAGTGTTATTAGGAACAGCTAGGATACTTAGGAGGGTTCTTGGCG
>NC_142932.1:106233579-106243579 GCF_046866305.1 Octopus bimaculoides | reverse complement strand
CCGATGATATTTCGGAATTACAATTCCTTCTTCAGATATTCTTAGATGGAGTAAGCACATTACTCCATTCACCAGATGAACAAAAATATATAAATCAGGGTTAAAAAAAAAACACGTACTTTGCAACCTGACCAAGGCAACTTCAGCTGAAGCATCGAAGTACTTTCAATATTTTCCTTGCATGATAATATTACATACATTCACATACTCCTCCCACCCAACGTTGTGGGTTTGCAGGGAATACGAGAATATCGAATATAATGTACTTTGTTGTATTTGTTTACCTTACGTGTTTTGGTACGTCTGTTTAGCAACAGGTCAACTTTGTTTTGTAGGGAACTGATAGAGATTCAAGCGTCAAAAAGGAGTTAATGTTTTGTAGGATGCTGCTAGTATATTGCGAATCTGTAGTTCGGTAGTTTATAAAATAAATATCTCAGAACTGGCAGCGATAGACATGACTAAAACTCGTGAAGGTGGTACCCCAGCTTGGTCATTGTCCAATCACTGAGACTAGTAGAAGAACATAATATATCTTTGGTTTATTGGAGATGTGACAGGTTTTATTATAGTCAAAAAGATAACGAAAAATAAAGCTATGGCGCTCTAAAAATTTTATAAACCTGATTGTTAAATATAACTAAAATTTACAAAAAAAAAATAGCTTTAAATATCACCATAAGGAAAGGAAAATAAAAAAATGTTATGTAAGAAAATATCGTGAGAGTAAATGGAATATAAGCTACGTGGAAAACGTCTTAGCCTTGACAGCATGTAATTAGATAGACCGAATTTATGATAATCATTTCCAAAACAATTCTTGTTTGCTTGTGACGTAAGAGGAAAAAAGATACCTTAAATGGTTATGTGTGCAGAAGCACACAATCGCGAACAAACATGCATGTACGCATTCATACACGCATACACACACACACACACACTTGTGAATATGTGTATGTAGCCTTCTCTCTTTTTCTTTCCCTTCTATCTCTCCCCTCTCTCACATCTCTCTCTCTCTCTCTCTCTCTCAATATATATATATATATATATATATATATATATATATATATATATATATAGATATCATATATGTTTCCCCTCCTATCTATCTATCTATCTATCTATCTATCTATCTATCTATCTATCTATCTATCTATCTATCTATCTGTCTGTCTATCTGTCTGTCTGTCTGTCTGTCTGTCTGTCTGCCTACCTATATGTCTGTTTGTATATCTGTCTATATTATATCTTTACATTATATCTTTATAACGTATATGACCATTATATCTTTATATAATTATAAATCATTATATCTTTATATCTTTATAATGTATGCAACCATATATACATGTCTTATATGCATGTACACTATATAGATAAATGTATAAATGCATGTACACACACACACACACACACACACACACACATACATTTATTTAACAATATGTATGTATGTATGTATGTATCTATCTATCTATCTATCTATCTATCTATCTATCTATCTATCTATCTCAATATCTATCTATCTATCTATTTATCTATCTATCTATCTATCTATCTATCTATCTATCTATCTATCTATCTATCTATCTATCTATCCATCTATTTATCTATCTATCTATCTATCTATCTATCTATCTATCTATATCTGCGGCAAAATGGGATAAAGAGGTCAAGAATGAAGGGAAGAGAGAATGAGTGAGATGGGGAGGTAGGCTGAGAGAAGCGTCAAGAGAAAGAGAGAGAGAGAGAGAGAGAGAAAGAGAGAGAGATAGAGATAGAAAGAGAGAGAGAGAAATGGAGAGTGTATGTGTGAGAGAGAAAGAAAGAGAAGGGGAAACTAGGAGACTTTTGAGAGTGAACGAGAGTTAATGAAAAGCAATAACATTCAGGGTTTTTACTGTTACGTAAGTTTGCAGACAAACGTCACAGAGTGAAATGTTTTGTCTACGGAACTCGTTGCAGGTATGTCTGTGCGTTGTGTATTTTTCTGTCTATGCATGTATACATGCATGTTTGCATGTTTGCATGTGTGTGTGTGTGTGTTGCATGCATGTTTGTATAAATAACTGAATGCGCATGCGTGTGTCCACGAGTATGGCGTGCTTTTGTCTTAATGTATGTAGTTTATTTGCCTAAGTGTGAAGGCGCAATGGCCCAGCAGCGGACTCGCAGTCATAGGATCGCGGTTTCGATTCCCAGACCGAGCGTTGTGAGTGTTTATTGAGCGAAAACACCTAAAGCTCCACGAGGCTCCGGCAAAGGGTGGTGGCGAACCCTGCTGTACTCTTCCACCACCACTTTCTCTCACTCTTAATTCCTGTTTCTGTTGTACTCTTTTACTCTTTTACTTGTTTCAGTCATTTGACTGTGGTCATGCTGGAGCACCGCCTTTACTCGAGCAAATCGACCCCAGGACTTATTCTTTGTAAGCCTAGTACTTATTCTATCGGTTTCTTTTGCCGAACCGCTAAGTTACGGGGACGTAAACACACCAGCATTGGTTGTCAAGCGATGTTGGTGGTGGTGGGTGGGGGACAAACACAGACACACAAACACAGACATATATATATACATATACATATCTACGACGGGCTTCGTTCAGTTTCCGTCTACCAAATCCACTCACAAGGCTTTGGTCGGCCCGAGGCTATAGTAGAAGACACTCGCCCAAGGTGCCACGCAGTGGGACTGAACCCGGAACCATGTGGTTGGTAAGCAAGCTACTTACCACACAGCCAGCCACTCCTGCGCCTAGGGCCAGCCTTGTCACACTCTGTGTCACGCTGAACCTCCCTGAAAATTACTTTAAGAGTACACGTGTCTGTGGAGTGATCAGCCACTTACACGTTAATTTCACGAGCTGGAAGTTCCGTTGATCGGATCAACTGGAACCCTCGTCGTCGCAACCGACGGAGTGCCACGAGATTTGTCTAAGTGTTGTATGGATATGTTTTTTTGTCTGTGTGAATACATCTTTTTCTATTTACATACGCGCAATTTTTCGCTTGTGTGTGTGTGTGTGTGTGTGTGTGTGTGTGTATACATTTCATCTTATCAAAGTTATGTACAGATCATAGGTGTATAGGAAAATGAAATGGAATAGCCGAATAAACATTGCGGTTTTCGTCCAAAGTGTCATTTATGCTACCTAAGATGCTTCGTGTTACCCACCCTCTCCTACACACACACACACACACACACACACACACACATGTGTATGTTAATTTTCTTGAGTCAGAGGATTCATGAAGCCGGTTGATCGGAAACCGAAATCACAACATAATCCAGACAGGGACACTAGGTTCAAGACAAGCAACTTTGAGATGAGGTGGGGGTGAGGGTGGTGTGGGGGTGAGGGTGGTGTAGGGGGAATAGTCGATTACATCGGCTGCAGAACTTGACTGGCACTTCATTTAATCGAGGGCCCTTAACCCATTAAGTTCCAGAGTACTTAAATTTCTGAATATTACTTTTAAATTTTTACAGATGATTGAAAATAGGTTAAAACGAAAAAAAAAAAAAAATTATTAAAACTCCTTTACTTCAAGTAGAAATGGAAATACTCGGTGTCCTATAAATAGGACACTGAGACAATTTGATATAGCTTATTTAATGTTCTCATTTAGTGTCCTATTGATAGGACAGTGGGACTTAATGGGTTAAGTTGAAAGGCAAAGTTGACCTCAGGAGTATTCGAACTCAGAAAGAAGAGCTGCTTGGCCTTTTTGTCCGACGTACTAACGTCTTTACCAGCTCACCGCACTATACTTTTATTATATTATATATATATATATATATATAATTTATTATATTATATTACATTATATAAAATATAAATATAATATGAAATACAATATAATAAATATATAATATCATGTAATAACTATATATACTCTATATATATCATGTAATAACTATATATGACTCTAGTTCTATTCCTCTGCATGACACCTTGAGCAAGTGTCTTCTACAATAGCCACGGGCCGACCAAAGCGTTGTGAACGAATCTGGCAGGCAGAAACTGAAAGAAGTCGAGAAAGAAGGCAGCGAGCTGGCCGAAACGTTAGCACGCCGGGCGAAGTGCTTAGCGGTATTTCGTCTGTCGTTACGATCTGAGTTCAAATTCCGCCGAGGTCGACTTTGCCTTTCATCCTTTCGGGGTCGATTAAATAAGTACCAGTTACGCACTGGGGTCGATATAATCGACATAATCCGTTAGTCTGTCCTTGTTTGTCCCCTCTGTGTAGCCCCTTGTGGGCATTAAAGAAATAAGAAAATGAAAGAAGTCCTTCGCATGTATGTATATATGTATGTATGTATGTATGTATGTATGTATGTATGTATGTATGTATGTGTGTGTGTGTGTTTGTGTGTGTAAGACCACTGCTTGACAACCGGTGTCGGCTTGCTTACGTCTCCTTAACTTAGATGTTAGGCAAAAGAAATTGAGAGAATAAATACCATACTTTAAAATAAGTTCTGGGTTGATTTGTCCGAGTAAATCCTTCATAGCGGTGCCCCAGCATGACCGTATTCTAACGATTAAAGCAAGCAACACACGCACACATGCACACACATACATATATGTATATATATATATATATATATATATATATATATATATATATATATATATATATATATATATATACATATATATATATATATATATATATATATATATACATGGGGATGTATGTGCGTGTGTGTTCGTGTATACACACATATACGCTTAAGAACAGATAATATAAAATGCTAGACGAGAGAAGATCGATGGCTAGATTGATAAATACGAGTAAAGAAGAATAATGGACACATTTAAATGGAAGAGAAAAAAACCCCCCAAAAAAACCAAACAAAATCTTTTCCACCTCACTTGGCGTAAAAAACTACATTAAAATATAGCGTGAAGGGATGGGAGGTACGAAATCTGGAAGATTGGTGTCGTATGGTGAACAGACAGCGCTGTATTGTCACGGAATAAATGGGAAATCTGGCTAGCAGCGGAAGTTTGTGTGGTTTGTGAGAGAACAATCGCTGAGAGGACCCGTGGGAGCCATTGCACAAATTGGCTTTATTAAACGATTGTGCTAATCTTGGCGATAATGTAGCAAAGTGGCGAGCTGGGAAATGGCGGAGTGAGTGAATGAGAGAGCGAGGGTGAGGGGAAAGAGAGAAGGAGAAAGAGTAAGTGAGCGAGGAAGTGTGAGTTGTATAGAAGAAAAAGAAGGGTGGAGTATAACGATGATGGGAGGGGGTTTGTAGTGGGAGGTGAAACAATGGATAGAAGGAAAAAGTGGGGAAATAGTGAAGTGAAAGAATATAATGGCGAATGAAGGAAAGGGAGAGCATTGGAGAGGTGGGATGGAGAGAATGAGATACGGAGAGCTAATGAAGAGGAGGGAGTGTAGAGAATGCGGAGGTGGGGAGACGCTGGACGAAAAGAGAGACAGAAGGATGTTGGGATTGAGACTCTGGTAAGGGAAGAACCTAGAGATAGATAGATAGATAGGGAGAGAAAGAGAGAGAGAGGGGGAAGGGAGAGAGATAGGTAGAGAGATAGATAGATATAGACAGATAAATAGATAGATAGAGAGAGAGAGAAAGAGAGAGAGAAGGGGAAATAAACGTTAAGAGAGAAAGTGATATAACTAAAGAAGAGAAGCTGAGAGTGAGAGAGACAGACATACAGTCGCAGAGAGAGGAAGAGAGAGGAGAGAAGAGTGAGAGAAGGAGAAAGAGAGAGAGAGAGAGAGAGATAGAGAGAGAGAGAGAGAGAGAGAGAGAGAGAGAGAGATAGGTAGATAGATAGATATAGAAAGATAGATGGAGAATTATACGAGGTATAGTACTATACAGAATACCGAAAGGATCTTCATCTCCTACATCACACATTTCTTCCTACTTCAACGCTGAGATGGTATAATTTCCTGGGAGAGAGATAATTTTGCGGCTGAGGATAGCTTTACATTGTAAATTATACACATATTATATTATGTTATATTATGTTATATTATATTATACACATGTAAAGCTTGAAACACGTGTGCCGCGGAATCCTTTGTAGTTTTGTTGTTATTTTTTGGATTTACAATTTATTGATAGATAGATATAGATAGATTGATAGAGAGAGAGAGAGAGAGAGAGAGAGAGATAGAGAGAGGGAGAGAGAGAGAGAGAGAGAGAGAGAGATAGAGAGAGAGAAGGCAATGTGATATTTGTTGGCAGAATATTATTATGGTTACAAGGCGGCGAAATGCTTAGCAGTATTTCGTCTGTCTTAACGTACTGAGTTCAAATTTGGCCGAGGTCGACTTTGCCTTTCATCCTTTCGGGGTCGATAAATTAAGTACCAGTTGCGTACTGGAATCGATGTAATCGACTGGCCCCCTCCCCCAAAATTTCGGACCTAGAGTAGAAAAGAATATTACTATGGTAACTAATTACGATGGGTATCTATGCTTATAATGGTCATTACTATGGTAATAACATCTGATATAATCCTCTCTACTATAGGCACAAGGCCTGAAATGAACTGGTACTTAATTTATCGACCCCGAAAAGATGAAAGGCAAAGTCGACCTCGGCGGAATTTGAACTCAGAACATAAAGACAGACGAAATATCGTTAAGCGTTTCGCCCGGCTTGCTAACGTTTCTTATTTCTTTACTGCCCACAAGGGGCTAAACATAGAGGGGACAACCAAGAACAGACAAACGGATTAAGTCGATTACATCGACCCCAGTGATTAACTGGTACTTAATTTATCGTCCCCGAAAGGATGAAAGGCAAAGTCGACCTCGGCGGAATTTGAACTCAGAACGTAACGGCAGACGAAATACCGCTAAGCATTTCGCCCGGCGTGCTAACGTTTCTGCCAGCTCGCCGCCTTAGTGAAAAAGAAAAGAATAAAATAATAGTATTAATGACTGTAATATAGAGATTGTATCTAAAGATGATAATAGTGATCACTACAATAAAAGTTAAGACAATTGCATTCTCATAGTAAAAGTGATTATGGCAACAGTGAGGGTTATACAAATAGTGGTGATGATTACGACTGCAGCAATGATAATTCGATGACAGTGATGGCGTTTATGATGATAGTGATGATAATCATGTTGACCGCTAGTAGCAGCACTAATGATGTTGATTCTGTTGCTGTTGAAGTCTTATGATCATAACTTCCAGCATGGAAGCCTGTAGGCGATAAGGATATGGTGACGTTGGGAAGTTTTTTGTAGTTATGGTCGTTGATTTACTGAAACTGGTTTATTGCAACGGTCTCCGTTCTCGCTCCTCTTACACTTTCTGGTCCTCGTCCTTTCTTGGACACTCTCCTGTTGACTTACGCATACACACACGCACATTAGCATACACACATCAGCATACTCAAGCTCTCTCCCCCATTCTTGCTCAAATACATATATACATGCACTACCAAACACACACACACACACACACACACACACACACACACACAATCCCTATCACAGTCTTCCTTTCATGGTGAGCCTCTCATTCATACTCTCTCTCTAATTTTTCCACCTCTCTTTCTCTCTTCCTCTCTCTCTCCCACCTCTCTCCCTCTCTCCTGTAACAAATCACTCAAACGCTCTCCCTCCCATCCCCTTAGTTCCACTACTTCTTTTTCACTGGGCCTACTTTTCTCTCCCACTCCCCCTCCTACTCAATTCCTTTGTACTCTTTTCTCTCCCTCCCTATCTCATGAATTCTCATCCCACTTCAGTCAAAATTAGCAACACACCCCTTCTACTCCTCTCTCACCACCATGACACATCTGAGCCCTAATCTATACCCCTCCCCTCAGCAGTTATGGCGCTCATTAGCGGTGCTCGCCACTCGCTCCTGTATTTGTTTATTCATGTATGGCACAAAAATAGTGGTGGTGGTGGTGGTGGTGGTGGAGGTGGTTGAGGTTACGGTGGTGGTGGGTGATAGTGATGGTGGTTGTTGTGGTGGTGGTGACGTTAGTGATGATGGTGGCAGCAATGGTGGTTGCGGTAGTTGCGGTGGTGGTGGTGGTGTCAGAAATGATGATAGTGGTGGTGGTAGTGATAGTGGTTGTTGCGGTGGTGGTAGTGGTGGTACTGTCAATGGTGGCGGTGGTGGTTGCGGTGGTGGTGGTGGTTGCGGTGGTGGTGGTTGTGGTATTAGAAGTCGTGATGGTGGTGGTGCGACCGTAGACTGGTGAAGAGACTGCTAACTACGATGATAACGATGATGACGATGATGATGATGATGATGATGATGATGATGATGAGGAGGATGAGGAGGAGGATGAGGATGAGGAGGAGGAGGGGGAGGAGGATGAGGATGACAACGACGACGACGGTTAGGATGATTATGATGATGATATGACGATATCTGCGATGATTATGTTCGCGGTGGTTATCGAGATGACGACGAAGACGACAATGATGATGATGACGACGGTTAGTGATGCTGTTGCTGTTACTGTTGTTGCTGCTGCTGCTGGTGGTGGAGTAGAGGAGGAAAGGGGGACGGAGTTGGTGGCCATGGTGATCATGACGATGATTATGATAACCATGATGATAGCGTTGTTGTTGTTGTTGGTTGGTTGTAGGCGGGTGTTAGTAATGAGAGTAATTGGTCGATGGTGTTTTTGACATAGATTAGCATTATTGGTGATGATGCTGTGTTAATGACGTGAGTTACTGGTGTAGGGTGTGGTTCCTCTGGTAGCAGTGGCTTTGCGGGAGCAGAGTAGTATTTGTTGAAGGTGACACGAGTGGCGGTGACCCCAAAACCAATGACCGAGGCAATGGTGGATCTTATTGCAGCAGTAGTGTAATACATATATCATAAGTGTATATATATATATATATATATATATATATATATATATATATATATATATATATATATATATATATATATATATATATATATATATATATATATATACACATCTGCGTATGTTTTAATGTGTGTATATATATATATATATATATATATATATATACTTTATTTAAAAGCAGCAGAAATATAACAAAAAAACCGTTACTCTGAGTTTCAGGTTCCCGTTCATCGGACAGTTTTGTTAGAAAACTGTCCGATGAACGGGAACGTGAAACTCAGAGTAACGGTTTTTTTGTTATATTTCTGCTGCTTTTAAATAAAGCATATTACTCTACCTCTGGCATTTGAGTACTCTTTTTTCCACCTTGTTGCACATTTCATGTGCTTACTACGGTATATATATATATATATATATATATATACGTAGGAGTGGCTGTGTGGTAAGTAGCTTGCTTACGAACCACATGACGAACCACATGGTTCCGGGATCAATCCCACTGTGTGGCACCTTGGGCAATTGTCTTCTACTATAGCCTCGGGTCGACCAAAGCCTTGTGAGTGGATTTGGTAGACGGAAACTGAAAGAAGCCCGTCGCATATATGTATATATATATATATATATTCCACTGAAATTAGATAAATAACCTTCGAGCAGATAGTCAGCAGCGCCGCCTGGCTAAGGCTTGGCTGCTCTGCATTGACAAGGGGCAACACCCTGAAACTAGTCTAGTCTGCAGATGCCAAACCAGCAGGGGGACACTGCTGACCTCCCCTGTTCGAAGGTTATAAAGGACACAGGTTTCGTGTGTCACATAGCTAGCTAGAGGCGATGGCTTCTTGGAGCTAATTCACGGCAGCTTTCGTCCTAATTTTGGGACTGCCATGTTGGCTTGGCGATAACTATTAATTTCCAGTACCGCTGCCGTAGTCTCCTTTAGAGAGACTTAGAAATATTAATAACTCTATTTCTGAAAACCAGTGGATAGATTCCACTGAAATTAGATAAATAACCTTCGAGCAGATAGTCAGCAGCGCCGCCTGGCTAAGGCTTGGCTGCTCTGCATTGACAAGGGGCAACACCCTGAAACTAGTCTAGTCTGCAGATGCCAAACCAGCAGGGGGACACTGCTGACCTCCCCTGTTCGAAGGTTAT
>NC_142932.1:106198579-106231079 GCF_046866305.1 Octopus bimaculoides | reverse complement strand
TCTCCAAACATTGCTCCCATCCCCCCTCACACTTTCTTTTACAAACCTTTTGTCTCTCAATTTAATTTCAATTTATAAATTAAAAGAAAACCACTTATTCGAACTAGATCAGGTGCCGGTTGAAAACGTGGTGTATATATATATACGCATATATATATATGTATATGTGTGTGTATATAATATCTATCTATCTATCTATCTATCTATCTATCTATCTATCTATCTATCTATCTATCTATCTATGGATGTATACATACATACATACATACATGCATACATACACATACACACACACAGCCACATATTCTATCGTGTTTTAGCATGCGTGTATGTGTGACTCTCGTGCATATATCTATGTATGTTATTGAGTGAGTGTGTGTGAGTATGTATTTGCGTGTGTTTGTGCCTGTGTTTTGCTGGTTGACTGCGGAAAGGGCAACGGCTTCGTAATTCATCTGCATATATTTTTTTTGTGATGAGGGGGGGTTGCGTGGAGAGCAAGGGGGGTTAGCAGTGTTGGAATATGTCGGGGGTTCTGTTGTGTACTTTGATGTACAAGCAATCTCCACATCAATGCGCGGATCTCTTATACAAAATGGTTGAACCATATAACCCTATGTGTGTGTGTGTGTGTGTGTGCGCATACACACACACACACACACACACACACACACACACACACATACATGTATAGACATAGCCAGATAGATAGATAAATAGAGAGATAGGTAGGTTGGTAGGTAGGTAGATAGATAGGTCATAGATGCATATGTATATATAGATATACACAAGTTTTGCATACATCCTTTATATGCTTAATACGCACGCATACAAACGTACATATATATATATATATATATATATATATATATATATATATATATATATAAATATATATATACTTACAAGCACACACACACGCATATATATAGGTGTATATATATATATATATATATATATATATATATATATATATATATATATATATGCACACACCCATATATCTACAGACGCGCGCGCACACACACACATACATAAAAACACGTCTGCATACATAGGTACGTAAATACACACAAACACACACATGTGTACGTGCGTATGGAAATGAGAGACCATTTGAAGAGCCTTTCACCTCCTACATCAATAGGTGGAGGCTAAGAGGGGGATGATCCGATGTAAAGGAAAACAAATGTAATTATTTGCTCCACTGACTTCCGTGAATCAATCTCGATCGATTTCTCTATTGATCTCTGGCCATGCAGCTTACTCTCTGATATCTTGTCAGTGATACTTCAAACGTTCTCTCCCATGCAAGCTGTCTGGCAATGTATCATTCCGCCAGTGTATGTATGTATGTATGCATGTATCTGTCTGTGTGTCTATTTGTCTATCTGCCTGTATCTATCGATATGTATTAATACATACACACACTCACACACACACACACACACACACACACACACACACACACACACACACACATATATATATATATATATATACATATATACATATATAAACATATATACACATAAACGCACACGATAAATATACACGCATATATATTTATCAAAATATTGTTGATAGTGACTTCGAAGTTGCGCCGGTAAAAGCCTGTTGAAGCAGCAAGGTGAACAACAATCATTGGGCAAAAAATGTAGATGTAAAGTATAGAATAGGAGGGGAAGACCTGCACATACAGTATGTAATTTATTGATGTGTATATATATATATATATATATATATATATATATATATATATATATATATATAGTTCAAAAAAACAATAACAAAAAAACAAAAAAACAACAAAGTGAGGACGTGATATGGATAGTATTATTGGACGCTCAGGAAAGGAAAGAGAGAGTGTATGACGTTTCGGGCGTAGCCCTTCGTCGGAAAGATGGAAAGTTCGGAGAATGGAAGAACGTAGATATATATATATATATATGTAGGGGTTATGAGCGATGGTGGTGTCAACTAGACCCAGAGGTTTCAGGTAATGCTGAGTAAGTGGTATGGATAGACCACAGTTGAGCTCCAGGTTCGGTGATTATGCGAATAAGGGGTCCAACGTAGGTCATATATCAGCGTGTGAATATAAGGATTTACTTTTCGTAATGAGATAAAAAAAAAAAGGCTGTGTGCATTATAGAACATTTATAAATAGAAAGTCTTACAGCTGTTTCCAGGATATTTATTATATCCCTTCTTTGGAGACGGTATGAGAGGATGGTGAAGCAATAATTAATTTAGATAAGATAGGAAATAGAGAGTGAATGCAAGGATATTGTAGTTGCTAATCTATTGTTTAGGCAGAACCTTTTAACATACGTAACCTTAGAGGAATGAAAGACAGTTCAGAATTATGAGACCCATTTTTTAACCAAGCTGTGAAAAATAATCACCATACTCCCTCACGGTGGTGCACCAGCATGACCGCAGCCACTTGGCTGAAACAAATAAATAAATAAATACTTAAACCACATTATTATTATACGTTACTAATGACTGTGCTGTTATGCAACTTAGTGCAAACCAATTCAGCTGTTTCCATGCTTATGTATTCGTAAATAACTGTGATGTTATTCTGTATTTCGTTGGACAAACGAATACAAGATCTCTGATGCAACGTTAAAAAAGACTTAAAAACTAATCGGGTTAGATCATCTATTCATGGTCATAGAGAAAAACACATATGTTCCTTCCTTCCTTCCTTCCTTCCTTCCTTCCTTCCTTCCTTCCTTCCCCCCTCTCTCTCTTTCTCTCTCTTTCCGAAGGCTTGGCATTTTCAAGCCATATGAACGGTCACGTTATGGTGAAGTTCAGGAAGAATCTGATAAAAAAATCTTCAAAAAATTCGGCCTATCTATAACGGTAACTACCAGTTTGACAACGGTCGACTTCATGGACATAACCATAGACCTGAAGACTGGAAAACTACTACCTCGTACTACCCTTACAGGTAAACCAACGAGAAAACCGTATACATCTACAGAATCTCCAGCCACCCGCCATCTATAATTACAGCCCTAGTCACATGCATAATTAGATGAATCTCTAAGCTATTCTCAACTGGAGAAATTTTCAAGAGCGCCGACTCTGGAAATAACGGCGCATTAGCGAGGAATGGGTTCACTGAGAAGCTAGTGTATATAGAGGACACCCGATTCCACGCTGAGCCCCGAAGAGAATCAGAAAGAGAAAGATAATCAGATTCAATCCTCCATATAAACATTTGCCAACTCTGCTTCAAGGAGGGATTACGCATGCTCCACCAATCTGCAACATTCACCAATAAAAAGAATGAGCTATATAATCTTTGCCACCAGAGGTATGCACTGATGTTGAGTTTCAAATCAGACATACCACTATATATAGTGCCTGCCCCATATTCATGAGCACGGTGCTTAACCCCTGTCACTTGTATAGACTACCATATATATATATATGTATTCTTTATTTTCTCCCCTTGTTTCTTTCTGTGCTCCTTTCTGTGGAAGAGCGTAGGCTCGAAACGTTAAAGAGTTTTTCACTTCTCGAGCGTAAAACTAATACATCTGTTTGTTGTCTACACCACGTGTCTTCCACTTTTTTTTTGTGAATTCTCCCTATATATATATATGTAGGTGTTTATATATATGTATATATACATATACTCATATGTATGTATGTACATACGTATAAACATACACATATATATAATTAATAGCGATAGAAGCAGTATATATATATACATACATATATATATATATATACACGTATGTGTATAAATGTATATGTCTATCTATCTATCTATCTATCTATCTATCTATCTATCTATCTATCTATCTATCTATCTATCTATCTATCTATAGATCTCTTTCTGTCTGTCTGTCTCTGTATATATATGTGTGTGTGTGTGTGTGTGTGTCTGTCTGTGTTTGTATGTATATATGTTTGAAGATCAGTAAAGCAAATCAACAAACGATGCTTCTTGATATTGCAGATTTACTCCCTTTATCGTCGTTGTAGTCGTCCTCGTACTGATACTCTTCATCGTCATCATCAACGTGATAATCATCATCGTCATCGTCGTCGTCGTCGTCGTCGTCGTCGTCGTCATCATCTTTATCATCATCATCATCATCACCAAGTAGCGCTGAAGTTGTTCCAGTGTCTTTTATCTTATAAACATATGAAATCAACGCTTTGTATGTGTATATGTGTGTGAGCGTGTGCTTGAGCTCTCTCTCTCTCTCTCTCTCTCTCTCTCTCTCTCTCTCTTTCTTTCTCTTTTTCTCTCGCACGCACGAGCGTGTATGGACCTTGATATATACTGCTTCTACAGCCACATGCTTCCGCATGATGTATCAGATGTGGAGAGCTCATTAAGGTTAGATGTATACGACATTACAGATTAGTAACCAATTTCGCCAGACAGTGATAACTAGAGTAGGATCAATTTTCTACTGAAAGTTGCAATTATTTCTTTTCCTGAACGGTTTACGAGAATAATTTCTGGAAGAAATATCCACTACGGTTCTAGGAATTTTCCGACTGAAATTAGAAATAATATATAAATATGCCGAAACAAAATTCACAAACTTAAAAAAAATAGTAGCATGTAAAAAGAAAAAGTATCCAGTAAAGTAGGAAAAACACGTGTATATATGCAATATCACATAAATATATTCATTCATTCATTCATCCATCCATCCATCCATCCATCCATCCATCCATCCATCCATCCATCCATACATACATACATACATACGTACGTACATGATGGTTGCAGATCGATTTCAAGCAATGCTATCACTTGATTGTTCTCTTAGAGCAACGTGAATGTAGATTTTTAGTCCGTGTATGAACCTACACACTTTTTTTGCACAGATGTGCCAATGATGGGCGCCTCTTGCAGTAGGTGTTCAGAGTGTTACTACCTGCATGCCTTCATTTTCATTCCTTCGTGGAATTTTTCATTGAATGCTTTGTCTTTTTTTATGCAACACGTAATAGAGATGCTAAAAACATAATATTATTCTATTCGCTCCTTCCTTTCTCATTCATATGTTAAGAACAGAAGATACACTCCGCGATCTTCCTTCTCTCACTTTTTCAGTCACGGTTACTACTCTCACTACCTCTCCTTCACTGTATTACTATTTTCTCTCCTCTCCCTTCAATGATACTACTCTTTCTCCGTTCTACTGCTTTAGTTGTAGGTGGCTATTTTGTAAACAAAAGAATTGCTTTTTCTTTTTTCTTTTCTTTTTTTCTTTTTCTTTTTCTTTTCGTTTGATATTACCATATTATTTACTACTTTTTAGTGGATATGTCGGTTTGTAGTTATTAATTTTTAATTTCTTAATTTTTAATTAAATAACCCTATTATTTTTGTAATTAATTTTTGTTTCATTAAATTTATCTGTCATTACTAGATATTTACATATCGTGAATTGTAATGTTAATAAAACACTGGAGTGGTTTTTTTAATAAATATTTTTCTGGTTTTGAACGGTCTGGCGTTCTAGTGATTTTTTATTCTATTATTATTTGTTCGTTCCCGTTTGGGCTTTGAAAAGTCTTTTTATATTTTTGTTGGTCGTAATTATTCATACCAATATGTAATTCCTGACGAAGAATCTAATTTTTATTTCAAGAAGAGTTTTTCGTTTTTGTCTTTGGAATTAACTAGACTCCAAAACAATTTGTAGAATTTATATTAGATCTGTACCAACCTGGATTATGAATTAAAGATCGACTACAACTACACACACACGCACACATGCATAATACATACATTATATATATACATATATATATAACTTAGATAACTTAGATATGTTTCGACCAAAGATTGACACAAGCCATGTCTTACTTAATAGCACTACCTGATAAATCATGTTTTGTGCTATTGTGGCCCATTCACGCAGGGAGTTCTTGTTGAGTAAGTTGTATTCAGGTATAAGTGGTTTATCTGGTATTCCTTGAAGAAATTTCTCCAGATTCCTTTTGATTTGTTTTGGGACAATGTAAAAAGAGCCTGTCGAGGGAAAGAAATTGTGTTGCAGTGTATTCATGTGTTGTGATCCTGAATTGTGTAGGAGGCGTATGGCACGTGGTCCTAGCCTTGGGTAAATTCTGAAACTAATATTAAGGTCTTCTGGGCATTGCTGGTGGTATATTCTCCACATTATGCAAATGATGTATCGCACGCGGCGGCGCTGGAGAGTATAGAGTTTCAGTCTGCGTGTGTAATGGATGGTAGGAAATGCGTCTGTTATGTAAATCTTCCCCAGTTAACGTATTTCCTCTTATGAAGAAATTGATGGAAATGTTTCAATATATATATATATGCAGTTAGAGCAGCAAGTCGGCTTCAACGATTAAGGTAGGATGATAAATATTTTCTATGTTTAAATATTTGAAGTCTTTCTGTAAAGAAGAAGTTGGTTTCTAACAAAGATACAAACCTCTATCTTTGAAATGAAGATAAGAAAAACAAATTTACATTTTCAACTCGTGAAAAGTCTTGCGTATGTATGTATGTGTGTATGTATGTATGTATGTATGTATGTATGTATTATATATCTATGTGTGTATGTATGTGTGTATGTATGCATTTGTATGGAAATTTTCAGACGTTCACGAATGTTTGTTAAGAAATATATGTATCTGCATTAGTGGGAGTGTGAAGACATGTATGTATGTATGTATGTATGTATTTTGTATGTATGTTATATGCATGTGTTATGTATGTGTGTATGTATGTATGCATGTATGTAAATATGTCCTAAAGAAAAGCACTTACTATATTCAATTGAGAATACGCATGTACACCCCCACACATACATACATACATGCATACATACATACATACATACATACAAACATACATACATACATACATACATGCCTTCACTATATACATATATTTCTTAACAGATATTCATGAACATCTGAAAATGTCCATACAGATATGAATGCATCTTCACAGGATTCTGTCTTATGTACATAAGTATACATTTTATGCGCCCATAATTGCTAATAGCCGTGAAGTAAATGCATTTCATTTCACAAACAAACTATACATATATACTTCAAAGTTTAAATAAGAATGTAGGAGTGCAAAATGCTTTTAAATAATCAATAAAACGAGTGTTTGAAGTTGAAAATGAAAGCAAAATTCTCGAAAAATAATATATTTTCGGGGAGCATCCATTGGAAAACGCTTTGAAACTTCCTATAATGATTCATGTGTGAGTCTGTCCCTCTACTGTACTATCTCCTACTCTCTAAGTCTCTCTCTCTCTCTCTCTCTCTCTCTCTCTCTCTCTCTCTCTCTCTCTCTCTCTCTCTCTCTCTCTCTCTCAGTCCTTTGTCTTGTTGGACAATCATGAACGTTTTAACTTCAGGCAGAATATTTAGGACGTTACACAAAATATGATGACGTCACAGGGCATATGAGCTCACTGCTTGCTAGCATTACTATCCCCTTTTGATAAACAGTATTATTGTAGATAACTTGGCTGTTAGAAAAATCCTATGTAGAGCAAACGGTCTCGTTATTTTCGTAGACGTATGTAGATATACACAAACACACAGACACGAATACACACTCAAAAACAGACACTCAAACACATACATATGGACGCACACAATCGCACACTATTTTGCACATATAGTCAAATTCACACATTGATAATTTACATAAATATTGAACTAATAACATAGGTATATGCTTTTATATTTCTATACGCATATATGTTAATATTACATGTATCGGCTACACATATATCATATCAATATCATATGCATAGAGCACACACACACACACACACACACACACACACACACACACACACATACATACATATATATGTCTAGATATATTATTACAAATACACACACACATACACACACACACACACACACACACACACACATATATATATATATACATATATATGTACGTACACACATACACAACACACACACATACACACACACACATATATAAATAAGGAAAAGAATCTGAAAATGAAGGAGTCTTTTAAATGTATTTATTAACCTAACCGGTTTCACTTATTCAAAAAGATTTTCAAAAGTAAAGTGTAAGGTTTTGTGTATCCTCTGTGGTGTCAAAAATTAGTTTACATAAAAACATTCAGATAAGGTAATGAATTTTTTATAATGATAAAAAGAAAAAAAAGAAGCTGTTTACATGAATATATTACGATCAAGTAATAGAGTTTTTGACAAGGAGATAAAATATGTGTATCCTCTGTGATGCGTCAAGAAATAGTCTACATAAAAACAGAAAACCTACTTTTGAAAATCTTTTTAAATAAGGGAAACCGGTTATGTTGATAAAAAACTCCGGCATTTTCAGAGATTCTTTTCCTTATATTTTTACTCGTGCGCTCACACCCAACTCTACTTTGTTTATATATATATATATATATATATATATATATATGTGTGTGTGTATATATATATATATATATATATATATATATATATATATGCCTACATATACAAGTACATGTATACACATATGTGTATATGTATGTATATATGCATACATATGTATATAAGTATATATACATGTGTATACATACACGCGCGCGCACACACACATACACTCACACACGCGTGAAACACACACACACACACACGCGCGCACACATGCTTGTATGTATTTAATGTGTATTTGTAATGCGCAGAAAGCATTGACATTTGGACGCTAAAAATGGCGCTTGTTATTTCGTGGGGACTTTGCAGACGAGATAATTTGATTTAGTAGCATACCGACACGTTTGTATTGACCCCAGAAATATAGAAACCGAAATAGATCCCGACGGAATGCGATCTGTGAACGTAGAGGAACGAACTAGATATTATATTTCATATAGTATTTCTATCGTCCATGCCAAATCCGATAGTCGTTGCACGCAAATACTGTACTTATATAAAATTCCGCGTGTTAACATCTTAAAACCAAGATAATATTATGAATGGCACACATACATGCACACATGTATACAAGTGTATATGTGTGTGTGTGTGTGTGTGTGTATGATATTTGCCTTTGGATGTGCGTAACCAAGTCGTTAAGAAGTTCGCATCATAATAATGAAGTTCTGATTTCAATCTGCGTAACATTTTTGAACAGTATAGCCTTAGGTTTACCCAAGACTCGTCAGTAAAATTAGTTAAGACGGTAACTGTGCAGAACCCGTTGACTAGACTACGTTAAAAGTACATGTATCCGTGTAATCTTCATCAATAAGTGAGTTGTATAGCTGATCGAAATACTCATCCTCGATATCGACGGAGGACCTTTTTATTTCTTTTTTGTTTGTCTTTATATGATGTGATGTGCTGAATGCTGTCGTATATCCAATTTCTGCATCACTATATTTTCTTTCTTTCCTGTAGCCCTCTACCTAATAATTCTATTAGACGATTCATAAAGATTCATGTTTTCCATTTTTATGCTTCCCTGCCTTTTAATTTTAGGCGCGAAAATTACTTTAATTCATCGCAAGACGCGATTTGTAAGTGGAACAGCAATGGCCGATATTTTTCTGTATTACATGGTGGAAACTAGCGACGGAAAGGGAGAGCAGCAAGCATGAGAGAGAAGAAAGAGAAAGATGGATACACAGATAGATAGCCTGATAGAATGAGAGCGAGGAAGAAAGAAAGAAATAGCTGCTTTCATCGTCACTCATATACGCCATTTTTCTGGCGGCGAAGCGAATGCTGACTAAACTAGCGTTGTCTCTGTGCGCCAATCCCTCTTGCCCCTTGGCTAAGTGGATTAGAACCTATGTGGTGCTTAATCGTTAGTTCCCGAAATATTTAACAGTAATTTCAATTACTACGAAGATAAGTCCGTCTAATTGAGTTGTCAATTAGGACAGCAGCTCTAAGCTCTCCGACGCATCGTATGACATTTTCTCACAATAAAAACCGCAGCAGTATGAATATCTACACAAACATATTGATTTATGAAGGACATTCATTACCGAAAATTGGCTTTTACATAAATTGTCTCGAGATTTATTATCACCGCACACATAACCTCAATCACTGCAACAGCAAAGTTCACACATACATATATGCACACATATAAGCATATAAAATATGAACAATTTACATATAAACACACAGCATTCATGCACATTTGCATCATACATACTTAGCACGTTTCCATACTTTTCTCTTTCCTTCACTTTTGCTTACTCTTTCCTACCTTTCCATACACACACACACACACACACACACACACACACACGCACACACACACACACATATATATATATAATACAACAAATATATATGCATGTATACACACATATATGTATATACTTTCATCTACATGTGTATATAGATGCATATCAGGGTACAGGACGTTAGAAGAATGAACTACAGACAACGGAACGAACACATAGGAAAACAGAAAGCCACTTGGAATTATTCATCAGCTGCCTCTATTCTAACTCGACGTTTCGAAACACACACACACACACACACACACACACACACACACACACATATATGTATACATATATATCTATGTAAACGTATGTATATATATCTGTATTTATGTATGTATACTATATGTATAAGTGGACAAATACACTCATATTAGATCGGAGATAATAAGTTCCACTTTTCTTCTTATTCAAGAACATTAATGAATGTGTAAGAGTTCTACGCTAGATTCGAAACAGTCTTAGGAATCTCACTTTGATATGGAAAACTTTTTAAGGTGGTGAGCTGGGGGAATCGTTACTGCGCGTGGCATCTCGTCCATGTTTCTGTTCTGAGTTCAAATTCCGCCGAGGTCGACTTTGCCCTTCATCCTCTCGGGAGTCGATAAAATAAGTACTAGTTGAGCACTGGGGTCGATGTAATCGACTTTCCCTTCCTCCGAAATCGCTGGCCTTGGGACCAATGTTTGAAACCAATATTATATCTCTTTCGCATTGAAAAGAAGAAGAAGAAGAAGAAGAAGAAGAAGAAGATGATGATGATGATGATGATGAGCCTTTCTACTGGAAGCACAAGGCCTGAGATTTGTGGGGAGGGGGTAAGTCGATTACATCGACCCCAGTACTCTGCTGGTACTCAATTTATCGTCCCCGAAAGGATGAAAGGCAAAGTCGACCTCGGCGGAATTTGAACTCAGAACGTAAAGACGGACGAAATGCTGCTAAGCGTTATATCCGGTGCGATAACGATTCTGCCAGCTCAATAATAATAAATTATTACTAGACTCATTAGGAATGTTTCAATGATTAATTAACTAATCGATTTATTAATTATATAATTAAATGTAAACAAAAGAAATAATATGATTGAAAAATGACGCTCCTTCCATAAATAAACATGAAGTATTCCATCTAATAAAGGACACTGGACATTAGGAATTGCAATATGTTTGACCCTTAACTTCTTTCTACTTCAGAGAATTGTCCCGTCCATATCTCTTCATTATGAATTGGTTTGTCTATCAGAAATAATCCAGTCTCTATAGTAACTTTATTATCTATATATATAAAAATGAGAATGTGTGTCTGTCTGTCTGTCTGTCTGTCTGTCTGTCTGTCTGTCTGTCTGTCTGTCTGTCTGTCTGTCTGTGTGTATCCCTAAAACTCGAGAACTACGCAACCAATTTCATTCAAATTTTACAGATGCCTTACTTAGGGTTCCAGTTGTGTTTTAGTAAAAAAAAAAAATTTAACTTCTTGCAGAGTTCGAGCCCACGGCAACATAATATCTCCTCCACTATTTAAGTATTACGTGTCAAAAGTGAAACAAAAACACTCATGTCAAATACTTTCACTTTAAAAATGAAACTATTCCACTAACTGAAACAATCACATTTCGATACTGTAATGACAGATACTGTCAGAGAGAGAGAGAAAGAGAGAAAGAGAGAGAGAGAGAGAGAGAGAGAGAGAGAGAGAGAGAGAGAGAGAGAGAGAGAAGAGAGAGAGAGAGAGACAGAGAGAGAAAGAGAGAGATGTATATGTATACATATAGATGTATATGTACACGTATATGTAAAGATATATATATAGATATAGATCTATATGCATACATGTATATGTATACATATGTGTAGATGTATATATATAGATGTATATATATAGATGTACATGTAATATGTACACATATATACATATATATACATGCATACACATATCTATACATATATACACCCATCACACACATGCACACAAACACACACATTAGTCGTTTGTTTTCTTATCCAAAACTACGTCAAAAGTACTGAACGGATCTTTATGAAATTTGGAAATTATATTCTATGCATAACGGCCATAACTCCCATGAAAATTCATATATTTTTGATGTTGATGAAATTTTAACCCGAACATAAACAGATGAGCATTATTTGTAATTCAACGGTACAACAGTGTAAGACTACCCTTTCAGATATACTTACATTGTGATTTCTGCAATGTGGTGCATAAATTGTCAAGTAAATGAGACGCATCTTTGCCTCCACTGATTCACTTGCAAAGTGTTGAGTAAAATTATTTCGTTGCAGACCTCCTTTGAGTCTTTTTATTATCACTGCGACACATAGTCCCCAGTTGGTAACATTGATTTCAAGGCCTTCCCAGATGAGAGACTGGCATTCCACTTAATGTCTATGTTCCATGCTGGCATGGATTGGAGAGTTATTAATGTAGAAATATGGTATCGTAGCTACTAACAGTTGAGGGCTGCGTAGTCTAGACGGCGTTTTTAGATTTCATCATTCTCTTTAACCCGGGCAAAGCCGGGTATTTCTGCTAGTTTATAATAAATGAGTGTTTAAAGATGAGATTAATAACTGTTCCTAATTTAGGTATATGACCAGATATTTCATGGGGCCAGTGAATTAGATCGACCTCAGTACTAGACTGGTACTTTATTTTATCGACCGCGGAGAAGATGAAGGGTAAAGTGGAACTCCATTGGAGTTGAACTGGGAAGAGTACAGCCGAAATGAATATCGTGAGATACTTTGTCCAGATTCTGTTAATCTACTACCCCTAAGAGTGAGTAAATGACCAAAATTACACAGACGACCGTCGTGTGTATGTGTGTTTGTGCGTGTACTCTATGCATTTGATACTGATATGATATACGTATGTGTGTTATAAGCTTAAAGCTTACAAGCGATCACCGTGTAATGGCTAAAGAAAATAGTCCTATATTAGGGCATATAAGTCCACGACGGAGAAAAAGTAGGGTTTTCCGTACGCATGAGACTCGACCCCCGCCATATATATATATATATATATATATATATATATATATATATATATATATATATATATATATATACATATATATATGTATATATATATATATATATATATATATATATATATATATATATATATATATATATATATATATATATTTACACGGCGAACAGAGAGGGTCATTCTAGATCTTGTAATTTTTTTTCTCCTAACTAAATTTTAATCGTTATGTATCTTTGTTTTGCAAGATGCCTGATGTGTGCTTTTGGGTGTTGAAGCAGATATTGTTGTATTTCGTGATAGTCATTTTCCTTTTTCTTTTTTCACCAAATAAATACACGCACTATATATTTGTTTTTCCCTTCAGATTTATTATTGTTCTTATTTTATATCCTTTGTCTGGAAATCTTTCGTCACACATCCTGTGACCTCTTCAGCGACTCCCCATCCTACGTGTCTCCTCCTGTTGTCTTTAGTCCACCTGATGATAACAGTTTTTTTTATGATGTAACCGTTGTAATTGAACTATTCATCTGTAAAAATGCATCTGAAACAGCTGTAGGAAACCTTTAAACCCATTCGTGTTATTTTTTTATGTAGACACCTTCCCTATGTTGGAGCTAGAACTTGCATTGAATCGTGAACCTACATGCGTGTATGCATATGGAGATAGGTAGATATTTATGGGTTACTTGTACATATGTGTTAAACTCGACATTTTCCTGGTGACCTGAATATAAAATACCTCGATTCTAACGGATCCTACAACTGATTAATTTATAGACACACACATTCACGCACACGCACGCACACACACACACACACACACACACACACACACACACACACACACACACACACACACACACGCACACATGTCGTTCTCTACACGACACCTCACTATAGGCTCAAATTCGGAAATTCATCACTTTTACTCTTAATTTTCTTGCGTCTTCAATAATAATCGTCTCGTACTTACTTTCACTTCTTTAAATGTTTATCTGCCTTTCCTCATTACAAATAATACCACACACACACACACACACACACACACACACACACACATATATATATATATTGTATACACACACATATATATATGTATGTATGCATCTATATATTTATTTATGTAGATTTGCACATGTGTATGCGTAAATATTTATGCATATATAGACACTTGCCTACGGATCATGTTATTCGTCGATATACACATAATTATTATATAAGAAGTATGTAAATATATCAATAATATATATTAGTTATGCACTTATATATTTTTACGTATGTGAATGTACGTGTAGATATATACATATGTATATACACATATATATATTATGCATATATATGTCTGTGCATGTGTGTGTGTATGTATATGTGTGTGTATGTATATGTGTGTGTATGTATATGTGTGTGTATGTATATGTGTGTGTATGCATATTTGTGTATATGTATATGTGTGTGTATGTATATGTGTGTGTATATATAATATATATATATATATATATATATATGTGTGTGTGTGTGTGTATGTATGTATTTGAAAAGATTAACAAAGACAACAGAAAATTCGCAGCCAGATCCTCATCAGTCAACGTCCAAAAGAACCTTACAATTTCTTGCATTTTATGCATTGGAGAAACAGGATGGAGAGACAGATAGACAGACAATCAGAGAGACAGGCAGTGAGATAGATAGATAGATAGATAGATAGATAGATAGATAGATAGATAGATACGACAAAATGCAAACCAGATCACAAACCAGATCACAGCAAGAAATACCCGAAGAGTATGTACAGAGAACACTCTAACTGCTGCAGTTTAGAATGAATACTGGCATTATTTAACTGTCTGATTCACTACGGCTGGGGCCCATCTTTCTTTCCCCATCACCTCTCTCATCGTCACTGTCCGCTGTTACGTTTCTTAGCGAACAAAGCGTCTCAGTTATCCGCTTTCTTTGCTTGTCAGACGTCTCGCAGCGCATTTCTGGTCGCCATGTCATTCTCACGAGACCGCAATTCTCAACGGTGATTTGTTATTGCTGACACGTGACGCAGTCAATTAGACTGACGTTGAACACACACACACGCGCACACACACACACGCACACACACACACACACACACACACACACACACACACACACACACACACACACAACACACACATACACACACACGCACACAAACAAATATGCACACACAACATACACACAAACCACAGACACGTACTTGTACACGCACATAAATACATTCACCAAGGTCTATGATATATATATATACGTGCATACACACGCATACATATGTATTCATGTATGCATACACACATCACACACACATACACACACACACACACACACACAGGCACATATATATAAGCAAACATACAAATACATATCCAAAAATTTGTATGAAAGTATATGCACATATGTGTGTGTGTGTGTGTGTGTGTGTGTATGTGCGTGTGCGCATGTGTGTGTGCACGCCTGTTTGTGCGTATGTATTTGCGTGTATGTGCGTGTATCTGTCTATGTATATATACACTAAAAGGCCTGCACAAGACGTAATTACGTGTATATGCTCTCTTGCACAGACAATTTGAATGGCACCTACGTTAATGTGTGCTTGCTCACATCCACTGACACACACACACACACACACACACACACACACAGAGACTTACACAGACGCAATCTCGGACAGATGTGCACAGAAACATCCAGACATAGAAACTATATAGATGCACATAACATCCACTATTGCAGCCGATCATTTTCCACGCATCTGTTTCAAAGAGCATTATGTACACCACTTCACAAATTATAATCCCCACTTGTATCGAATATGTCCCCAATACAACACCAAAACAACCCATCATATATACACGACACGCTCTTCGTAATTTTTTCGAGATTTTGCCGAGCCAGAAGAGCAGAAGAGATTGAGGTTATCGATGCTATAAAGATATTGTATTGCCATTTTTTGTGTTCAATGATAACGCTCTCTCTGTCTCTGTCTCTGCTATTTCTCACCCTCTCTCTCTGCTCTCTTTATCTCTTCGACTTTCTCTCTCTCTCTCTCTCTGTATGTATGTATGTATGTATATGTATGTATGTATGTATGTATGTATGTATTCTTTTATTTTATTTGTTTCAGTCATTTCACTGCAGCCATGCTGGAGCACTGCCTTTAGTCGAATGACTCGAGCCCAGGACTTATTCTTCGTAAGCCTAGTACTTATCCTATCGATCTCTTTTGCCGAACCGTTAAGTTACGAGCTCGTAAACACACTGACATTGGTTGTCAAGTGACAGTGAGGGGACAAACAGACAGACAGACAGACAGACACATACACACATACACGCGCACACACACGCACACAAATGTACACACACATATACATATACGACGGGCTTCTTTCAGTTTTCGTCGACCAAATCCACTCACAAGGCCTTGTTCAGTCCGAGGCTATAGTAGAAGACACTTGCCTAAGGTGCAACACAGTGGGACTGAACCCGGGGCCATATATATGTATATAGGGAGCTGGCACTCTGGACAAAATACTTAGTGGCATTTCACGTATATGTGTGTGGGTGCGTGTGCGTGTGTGCGTGTATGCGTGTGAGTGTGTTCATATCTTTCATCGTTAGTAATCGCCGAAGTCTGTAAACATGGGCGATGCTCGGGTGATCTTTGAATGAAATTCTTTGCACCGTGTTACAGACGTCCCTTTATTCATCTCGCAGTCAGAAATATAGCGAGTCAGTAGTTGACAGATCGGAAGCTTGTAACCAGCGATACTATATTTAATGTAAATAAATAGCACATAAATAGATTATGGAGTCAATTTAATCGATTGTTCCCACTTTCGAAATTGGTGACCTTGTGGCATCGATATAAATCAATATTTCTAAATATTTGATAAGTGAATATTAAACGTCTATCGCACATCATCAAACATTGCTTAATCGTCTTACCTAACAGGAATGAACCGTTCATCAAGTGCGAGCTGTGACATTGTTGTACTTGATAAGGTCTGTGAAATTAATGTGATTACAAGGGAGATCGTGTATAATTGGAGGCAAGTTTAGTGTGTATAGATTATCCTTATCATCATTACATTCGGTGGAGGCGCAATGGCCCAGTGGTTAGGGCAGCGGACTCGCGGTCATAGGATCGCGGTTTCGATTCCCAGACCGGGCGTTGTGAGTGTTTATTGAGTGAAAACACCTAAAGCCCCACGAGGCTCCGACAGGGGATGGTGGCGAACCCTGCTGTACACTTTCACCACAACTTTCTCTCACTCTTACTTCCTGTTTCTGTTGTGCCGGTAATTCACACTATGTCACGCTGAATATCCCTGAGAACTACGTTAAGGGTACACGTGTCTGTGGAGTGCTCAGCCACTTGCACGTTAATTTCACGAGCAGGCTTTTCCGTTGATCGGATTAACTGGAACCCTCGACGCCGTAAGCGACGGAGTGCCAACAACAACAACATTATATTCGAGAAAGAAGAGCTCGCATGAAGCCTTGCCTATACACCGTGGGAGTAGTTATCTTAGTAAGAACATTTATGACTGAAATATGCTAAATTTCTCTAAAAGGTAAAGAACTCTAGTATGGCGAGTGGCTCCGAGAAACTGTTATGACATGGGCATACACGTCTGATGTAAAATGGTATTACATAAATAGATAGTTGGGTGTGGTTATCTAAAAATAACCTATTACAGAATAATATATGTTAACACAGAATGCACTCCGTACTACCCGAACGTAAAAACGATATTCAGTATTTCACCGTATAACTACTGACTGTTAAACCAACACACGTCGAACTAACACGGTTAACGTACACAGTAGAACTAACACCGTCAACTACTGTTCCTTAGGCACAAAGGCCCGAACACAGAGGACGGTACAAGGACAAACGACACGAGTGGGACATAAGACATAAAAGAATGAATGAAAATGAATTATAAATAAATGATAATGCGATGGCTACTCGAATCCCACTCTCGAGCAGTACCATCTAATTGTTCTTTATCAAAGTTTTTATATCTTCTTTTTTCTTGGTAGCACGTGTGTAGTCTTTCCGTTTTTTTTTTCCTGTTTTATAATATTAAAATTTACTTACATATTTTACCAGTTTATATACGGTTTCAAATCGTCATAGTCCACGACTGGAGGTAGGGCATCATATGCCACCTCCACTCCTAATGGGTCCATGTTTAACCCGAACAATTCCTTTAATTTAGCATATCTTTCCTTGTCTATTAACATACATTTAGTGTTTTCTGTATAATCCTCAGCCGGCAATTTCACTCTAATCACCGATTAGTACTTGGTGATTTTTCGTTCAATTGCCGTGCTTTTTGTGTACGTCATCATATACGCTTTATTTTTACTGGGCCTTTTGAGGGACTGCTCCTGACAGTTCACTCTGTTGTCATTTTTTGTAATCGGTTAGTCTATCTTCAGTTATGTGAAAGTGTTCAGGATTCTCCCATAACAGAATCCATTATCCTGGTGCAGTAATATGCAGACTGGATTTTTTTCTCTTAATTTACTAAAGAGATCGAACGTGAATAAATTTTAAGGTTTAAGTTACCGAGTGAAACATTGAATTGTCTGGACTCTAGGGAATTATACTCGTATACCATATTCTTGGACGTTGCTGAATGTCGGTAGATAACAGATTTTGTTATTTCTAAAGAGAAAACCAAGAAATTTCCACACTATTTTATTAATACTGAAATATTTTTGTCAATATATTTGAGTGTCAGTTATTTATCACAAAGGAAACTATACAGTTTGTAGACTCACGATAGTCTGCAAATAGTTTACTGAATATTCCGCCAAGTCTGAATTGTATTTGAAGCAATCTTTCTTTGAAATATTCCATCATTATTCATTTTCTTAAAAATTTAAAATTCAATCCATATCTTTGTTACATATAACATTGTATTTTGTTTTGCGGTTACATCATGCAATCTAGAAATATATGACCTTGGTGATACACTTTTGGTTATATTCTGCAATCAACATTATGTTTATAGTATCTTAATGAATAATTAGGTTAAAATAGCGAAATGATATATTAAAATGATTTTATCGATTTTATGCTCTCCTTACAACTCTCGCCTAGGGTGATATAAAACGTGAATGCTTTACCGAACATCTATCGGGTGCAGACAAATTCTAGCGCTATATCCTCGGTTACAGTTCATGGACAGAACTGTTTCAGTTCTTAATATCGTAAATAAACCTTTGGAAAAGCAGGACACAATTTCCATCTCATTTGAAGTTAATGAACCTTGGGCAAAGCAGGATACAATTTTGTATAATTTGTAGTCTATGAATCTAATCACTCACTTATGAAATGTCAGACATAAGATGTATGCATATGTAAATATCTAGATAGATGTCAGTTAATACTATTTATCACTCTTGCTTGAAATAGCATCGTATTGATTCTTGCAAAAGAAATCATTATTACTTGTTTTTTTTTTGGGCTGAGTGTAAAACGGATCATGTGACGATAATTTTTGTTTGCAGTGAAGTTATTTTACCCGTTTCTTACTTTGACTAGTTTTACGTATACTATCATATACTGTAGTGTGTTGGAACTTATCCCAGTTTTTAAAACAACAAGTGTTTGAGAGATTTCTTTTCTTTTTTATCGATGCACCAATCTGTTGCAGGACTCACCCAAGGGACGATCTGAGTTCAACCTTCAAGCTAACGAAACATCTGACTGCTCTGTCTCATTTCGTATACTATAAAAACTATATCCTAAGAGTCTACCCCCTCTAAAGCTTTTAAGGGCTAGTATTTATTCCAGTTCTTTGTAACAGATGGTATCTCTCTCTCTATGGAATAAGGAGCTAACAGAATCATTAGCACGTTGAACAACATGCTTTGTAGCATTTCTTTCGGTTCTTTACCCTCTGAGTTCAAATCTCGCCGAGATCTATTTTGCTTTCCATTCCTTCGAGGTCAATGAAATATTGTAGCAGTCAAGCACTGATGTCGATGTAATCGAATTGTCCCCTTCCATCAAAATTGTAGGCCTTGAATCTTGCAGAGGGAATCTTCAGATCTCGGTCACTTACACGCCATGGAAACCTGGTAACTAGCCTTATGAGTCGTAATGATACAGAGAGA
The DNA here is from genome assembly GCF_046866305.1 of Octopus bimaculoides. Classification (NCBI taxonomy): domain Eukaryota; kingdom Metazoa; phylum Mollusca; class Cephalopoda; order Octopoda; family Octopodidae; genus Octopus; species Octopus bimaculoides. The sequence continues at coordinate 106,210,635 of NC_142932.1, read as the reverse complement.
GAGAGAGAGAGGGAGAGAGAGAGAGAGAGAGAGAGAGAGAGAGAGAGAGAGAGAGAGAGAGAGAGAGAGAGAGAGAGAATCCACGTGATAGAACGCTAGCTTTTCATAGGTAACATTACAAGAAGATCAACTACCTATTCCTAAAAATTAGGAAAGGTAAAGGGTATGCAATCAAGAATATTTATATATTACATTTATTTATTTAAGTGGAGGCGCAATGGCCCAGTGGTTAGGGCGAAAACACCTAAAGCTCCACGAGGCTCCGGCAGGGGATGGTGGCGAACCCTGCTGTACTCTTTCACCACAACTTTCTCTCACTCTCACTTCCTGTTTCTGTTGTGCCTGTAATTCAAAGGGTCAGCCTTGTCGCACTGTGTCACGCTGAATATCCCCGAGAACTACGTTAAGGGTACACGTGTCTGTGGAGTGCTCAGCCACTTGCACGTTAATTTCACGAGCAGGCTGTTCCGTTGATCGGATCGACTGGAACTCTCGACGTCGTAAGCGACGGAGTGCCAACAACAATATTACATTTATATTTATATAAGACGCCTACTATCGATTTGAACCTGTGCGCTATTGTGGCCAATACTACAGCAATTCAGTTATGTATCTTCTACACACCGCACGGTGTGTAGAGTGTACACTGTTCGACATTTACCTACATCTTAATATGATTGGTTGTGATAATGGCAGGAGGAAATGGTGTTTAATTTATGACAGCATTAACCACATTGCTTGCCCTATGGCCCCAATATTTAACCATCAACAATGTCTTCAATGAAAATATTATTGAAAAATATGACAGCCATTTATTTCGTCGTTTCTCTTTCTTGCTTTGGTGTTTGTTCATTAAGCGCTATCATTCTCTCTTCATATCTCTTCCCCTCCCTCTCTCCCCTCCCTCTCTCCCCTCCCTCTCTGCCCTCCCTCTCTGCCCTCCCTCTCTGCCCTCCCTCTCTGCCCTCCCTCTCTGCCCTCCCTCCTCTCTCCCCCTCTTTCTTCTCTCTGCCTCTCTCTCTCTGTCTCTCTCTCTCTCTCTCTTGCCTCTTCTGTCTTAGGACGGCTGCTTCTCATCAATAACTTCTACAACAACAGTGATAGTAACAACATCGGAAGCAATTATTACTCACTATCATAACCACAGCCGCAGCAAGTGTAATATCATAACATCCTCATCATCATCATCATCATCAGCAGCAGCAGCACCCCCCCACCACCTATACCAATGACAGCTACAAGGGCAACAACAACATCAGTAGTAATTATGACCGCATCGAAAACAAGGAAAATATTCGCGTGATTAGAGAAGCCAAAATTTGTATCGCTGATGATACTGCTGGTGGTGGTGGTGGTGGTGTTGGTGTTGATGATGATGATGGTGATGATGATGATGATGACGACGACGACGATTTTGATATTGTTGCAGTCGCTGATGATGGTAATAACGATAATGATATTATTGAAAGAGGAACGGATTATTATTATTATTATTATTATTATTATTATTATTATTATTATTATTATTATTATTATTATTATTATTATTATTATTTATTATTTAAAAAAAAAATTTTCTCTTTATCACAAGTTTTGTTGGAGCTCCTGGAGTCTTGCACGCGTAGCGGACTTACTTCCAGCAACCCACGGTACCATGCTATTCGTTCTTTTCAGCTATCTGATACTTTCCTGATTATACTGGCCATGCCCAGGAGGCAAACCTTTTCTAGCAGTTCCACAGGGCACTCTATTCCAATTTTCTTTATATTCCCCTTGATGCCTTCTGAAACTATTTCCAAGGACCCAACTATAATTGGTACTATCTTCACTTTCTTCATTTTCAATAGCCGGGCTGTTTCGTACTTAAGAGGGTTCTATCTATCTATCTATCTATCTATCTATCTATCTATCTATCTATCTTTTCGTCTTTCTTCTTGACTATTCGTGGGTCAAAGCAGTGAGCTGGCAGAATCATTAGCATGCCGGACAAAATACTTACCAGCATTTCTTCCGGTTTTACATTCTGAGTTCAAATTCCTCCAAGGTCGACCTTGCCTTTCATCCTTCCGGGATCGATAAAATAAGTACCAGTTGAACAGTAGGGTCGATGTAATCGACTCATCTCCTCCCCCAAAATTACTGCCCTTGTAGCAAAATTTGAAACCATTATCATTATTATTATTATTATTATTATTATTATTATTATTATTATTATTATTATTATTGTTATTATTATTATTATTATTATTTTATGTTTGACTTTTGTTTTGCATTTGTACAAGTTGGATCCAAGTCTCACCCAGAGACCTCAAGAGACACCAAGTTAGAAGTTCATGTAGGTGCTATGCCTAGGGTACCATATATTTGGATTTGTACAGTGTTGTTCTAGAGAATGTTTAAGAAACCATAAGAAAATAATGTGTTTGTTTTAAAATTTGAGATCACATAGACAGTATTTTACGTAGGATATGGGCAGTTCCCATGAGCACTATCTTTTGAACTTCAGCCATTTTGAGGTTTCCTGGTATCTGAGCTAGGTAGTAATCAGCCTGTTTCGCTGTCATTCCCAGGGCACCTATGACAATAGGTATTGTTTTAGTCTTAGGTATTGTTTTAGTCTGATTATTATTATTATTATTATTATTATGACGACAAAGATGACGACTGCGACGGTGAGGAAGAGGACGACGACAATGTTGATGATGAATGATATCGACAATGAAAGAGAAACAAGGGTAAAGGAGGACGTGATTGAGGATGATAAATGGTCGACAATTTTGCCAGCTAATCTGCCGTCGTCTCGCTCACACTTTTCTCAGCACACAACTCGTGAACATCACGACTAACATGCACAGACGCACGATCGTATGTTCTCACCCGAAGCCACACATACATACATACATACAGAGAGAGAGAGAGAGAAGGAGGGAGAGAGAGAGGGAGATAACCGGAGAAGGAGACGGTCGGAGGAAGAGAGGGGGAAAAGAGAGAGACCTAAATTGCTTTCTTTCAATTATTCTCGCAGTAAATAATGGCGGCAAATCTTATCAAAATATATCGTCTATTATTATTCTCATATTTATTTTTCTCTCTGTCACTTCCATTAACTTCTTATTCTTGAGACCCTACTTAAATACCTACCAACATACCTACCAACAAAACTAACTACCTATATATACACATGCATATATATACATATATACACTCAGTGTATGTATGTGTATGAATGTGTGTGCGTGTATATGTGAATGCGTGTGTGTATGCATGTGTGTATGTATATATGTGTGTATGTCATACACACTCATACATACACGCACATACATCCGTATGTACGTACATACATACATACGTTCATACATGCATACTATACTCTCATAAATCTACTTTAATGCGTTTACAGGTTTCAGTCACTGGACTACGGCCATACGAAGGTTCTTCCTTCAACGACTTTTGTCGAATCATATCGCCCCTAAGACTTGTGCCAATCTAGGATTTAGTATATCGAAGTCTAGTTGCTGAACCGATAAGCTTAGGGACAAAAGCAGGCACATAATCAAACGCACACTCACACATACACACAGAGGATCACACATATAGGCACCTGCACACATATCCTGTCCATCTATCTATCTATCTATCTATCTATCTATCTATCTATCTATCTATCTATCTATCTATCTATCTATCCCTTTTATATCCCTCGATACTATATCCCACTGCGTTGATGGGGTAAGTCTTGCCTTGCAAATACTTGATAACCTCATCAGTGTTGATATCACATAAAAAAGTACCCAGTACACTCCGTGAAATGGTTGGCGTTTGAAAGGACATCTAATTGTAGAAACCATACCAAAGTACAGGGTGTCCACAAAGTCTGGGTACACGGAGTAAATAAACTCATATCATAAACAATTGAATATAAGAAATAATAATTTCTTAAAGTATGTGTTAATCCCCATGTACCCAGACTTTGTGGACACCCTGTAGATATTGGAGCACCTCACATCCATCTGAGTCGAGTTCCTGTCGAAGGGTCTTGCATAGAAAAAGGGACTGATGTTGATGATGATGATATATACCTCAGCATTGCAAAATAGTTTAAGAAGAGTTCAATTTGCTGTCATGAGTTTTTAGTTTCTATCTAATACCATACTCGTAATTTACGCACACATTCTCTTTCTCCCCCCTTCACTCTCTCTCTCTCTATATATATATATTTGATGATGGTTTAACTGGATAAACCCTAGAAGTCATTGTCAATACTATTGTTGTTAAAGAATAATAAATTTATATTCTACCAAATGTATTGAGTAATCCTTCAATTTAACGTAATATTGTTTTTATTATAAGAAAATATTCACGCGCGCGCGCACACACACACGTATTTATATATATATATATATATATATATATATATATATATATATATATATATATATAAACTTTAACTCGCTTCAGTCATTAGCTTGGTGCCATGCATTTTAGTCTATCAAATTGTACTCAGTATATTTTTATGAAGACTGGAACTTATTCTGAACCACCAAGTTACGAGGACGCAAATATGCCAACACCAATTGTTAAGCGGTGAGAAGGGGGAACAAACACAGATACAAAGACACAAACGGGCGTCCCCCCTCCCCCCCATATATATATATATATATAATAATAATAATAATAATATATATATATATAATAATAATAATAATAATATATATATATATAATAATAATAATAATAATAATAATAATATATATATATATAATAATAATAATAATAATAATATATATATATATATAATAATAATAATAATATATATATATAATAATAATAATAATAATAATATATATATATATATAATAATAATAATAATAATAATATATATATATATATAATAATAATAATAATAATAATATATATATATATAATAATAATAATAATAATAATATATATATATATAATAATAATAATAATAATAATAATATATATATATATAATAATAATAATAATAATAATATATATATATATATATAATAATAATAATAATAATAATATATATATATATAATAATAATAATAATAATAATAATAATATATATATAATAATAATAATAATAATAATAATAATAATAATATATATATATATAATAATAATAATAATAATAATAATAAGGGGACAATATCAAGCACTCAGTGATGAGGGAAAGGATCAGAAGAGAATGTTATCGCAGGGTGAGAGCAATACTGAAGACAGAGCTGAACGCGAGAAACAGGATCGAAGCGATCAATGCTCTAGCCATACCAGTCGTGACTTACAGTTTCAACATCGTTAACTGGTCAATTACTGAAATATGTAATGTTGACAGAAAAATACGAAAACTGTTGACAATGCATAGAATGCACCACCCTAAGGCAGATATAGAACGTCTTTATCTGCCAAGAAAAGAGGGAGGTCGAGGACTACTACAGCTGGCATTATCAATGAAGGTAGCCACAATTGGCCTAGACACCTATATGAAAAACTCTGAGGACTGGATGCTAAAACTTGTCTTAAAATATGAAAGCAAGAAAGCATCTTACTCAGTAACAAAACAGGCAAAGGAATATCTAAGTGAATTCCAATTGCAACAAATTCAAGAATTAGACGAACTAGAAACACCTACAGAAAAAGCTAAGCGCTTGAAAACCCGTGCTAAAATTGCTGCCTTAGCTATTATGACTGAAAAATGGCATGGAAAACCTCTCAATGGCAAATACCCAAAGAGAGCGAATAATGCAGATATTGACAAAGCCCTTACCCACCAATGGTTAATGGCCTCTGGATTGAAATCAGAAACAGAGGGGTTTATCATAGCAGCCCAAGATCAATGCCTACCTACAAAGAACTACCAGGCCAACATATTAAAGAACGGCAGCTCCCCATTATGTCGTATATGCCAACAACAAAATGAGACCATCGATCATGTTGTCTCCATGTGCAGTCTGCTTGCGCCTACAGAGTATCTCAACAGGCATGATAGAGCTGCACAATATATTCACTGGGTAATATGCAAAAACCTGGACTTGCCCCATGATAAAAACTGGTGGGAACACAAACCACCCCCAGTACTTGAAAATGATCACATTGCACTCCTCTGGAACTTCACCATTCAAACTGACAGAAAGATAGACGCAAATAGGCCAGACATCATACTGAAAGACTTCAGACAAAAATCATGCCTCCTCATTGATATGACTGTCCCAATTGATATAAACGTATCTGTCAAGACCTACCAAAAACTGAGCAAATATAAAGATCTTGAAATAGAAATTAGCAAAATGTGGAATCTGAAGACGAAAACAATACCTATTGTCATAGGTGCCCTGGGAATGACAGCGAAACGGGCTGATTACTACCTAGCTCAGATACCAGGAAACCCCAAAATGGCTGAAGTCCAAAAGATAGTGCTCATGGGAACTGCCCATATCCTACGTAAAATACTGTCTATGTGATCTCAAATTTTAAAGCAAACATAATTTTCTTATGGTTTCTTAAACATTCACTTGAACAAAACTGTACAAATCCAAATATATGGTACCCTAGGCATAACACCTACATGAACTTCTAACTTGTTGTCTCTTGAGGTCTCTGGGTGAGACTTGGATCCAACTTGTACAAATGCAAAACAAAAGTCAAACATAAAATAATAATAATAATATATATATATATATATATATATATATATATATATATATATATATATATATATATATAGTAAATTACAAAAAATGAAGAACAAACGCAAAAAACAACGTAAAGTATTAGCAGACGCTCAGGGAAGGAAAGAAAGGAAAGAAACAGGAGATAGAGGAGAGTCCAATAGAAAAAGAAGACGGAGGAAAAAAATCGCAACGATTCACATGTGGTTACATATATATATATATATATGTATATATATTCTTTTATTCTTTTCCTTTTTTCAGTCATTTCACTGGGGCCATGCTGGAGCATCATCTTGAAGGTTTTTTAGCCGAACAAATCGATCCCAGGACTTATTTCTTAAGCCTAGTACTTATTCTATCGGTCTCTTTTGCCGAGCCACTAAGTTACGGGGACCTAAATACACTAACACCAATTGTCAAGAGGTGATAGAAGAGCAGACACAGACACAAAGACAAGCGCTCACACACACGCATACGATGGGCTTCTTTCAGTTTCCATCTACCAAATCCACTCACAAGGTTCCGGTCGACCCGAAGCTACAGTGGAAGACACTTGCCCAAGGTAACACGCAATGGGACTGAACACGGAACCATGTGGTTTGGAAGCAAGGTTCTTACCACACAGCCACGCCGTCGCCTATATATATATATATATACATATATATATATATATATATATATATATATATATATACATATATATATATATATATATATATATATATATATATACATATATATATATATATATATATATATATATATATATATATATATATATAAAGATTTACTGTTCGTAATGAGATAAAAAAGCGAGGCTGTGTAGATTTTAGTACATTTATAAATAGAACGTCTTACAGCTGTTTCCAGGATATTTATTATATCCCTTCATCGGAGACGGTGTGAGGAGATGGTTAAGCAATAGCTTTATATATATATATATATATATATATATATATATATATAATATTATATATATGCATCTATCTAGTGATTTCTATATAAATAAGTACTGGCGTCGATTTATTCTGCTAAACTAGTGAAAGCGATTCTCCAGCACTGCCACAGTACAATGATTGAAACAAGTAAAAGATCTCTCCCTTCCTCTCTCCCCCCCCTCTCTGTATAGCATCTATGTGTAGCATCTATGTGTAACATCTATGTGCATATCTGTGTGTATATTAAATTACGCACATATATTAACTCTATCCTTGTACAATCCTAGTTTAGGAACACTGAAGAATTGCTTTTAATTTGAAGATAGAATCCTTGAAGGATGTGTAAAAGGATAGAAAAATATTTTAGATTCTTTCTCCATATGAATTTTGAAATAGAACAACAAGAATACATCAATGATGTATGTTCAAGTGTCATCATATTATTAGAAAAATAATAACAACGAAAATTTTCAAACCGCTTAGATCAAAGAAAATAAGTAGCAATTCAGAGAAAAAAAAATCGTTCATCAAAAGCAATTTCATAATAAACAGACGAGAATGCCTACTGACATCTCGCTTCATATCTGTTTTTTTCAGCGTAGTTATTTTCATGGCAAAAATAAAAACAAACAAAAAAAGGTGGGGGGGGGGGAGATGTAGCCATGACTTTAATATTGGACAAAGACTGCGTAATTACTATTGACGAAATAAAAGTGAGTGGTTGTCGGTTGGTAATTTGTTACAATACTGCGCCGACCCGACAACAAAATAATTGTAAACAACACACAAGGAAGTGGATATATGTAAGACACATATCTATCTATCTATCTATCTATCTATCTATCTATCTATCTATCTATCTATCTATCTTTCTATCTATCTATCTATCTATCTATCTATCTATCTATCTATCTATCTATCTTTCTATCTATCTATCTATCTATCTATCTATCTATCTATCTATCTATCTATCTATCTATCTATCTATCCTCTTCCGCTTCTTGTGGAAAGGAAGCGTTCCGATGGTTAGGCGATCCGTTTGCTGCCAACACCCGTTAAAAGGAGGACTGGGCATGCCGTGGTTGATGATGCGCAGACACGCGCTGAGACTGCGACATCTCCGGCTCTACGTAGACAACGGTGAACAGGTGTGGTCGCCGTTTGTGCGGCGCGCTTTCCCGCAGCTCGTCTTCATGACCGAACTGCAGTCGTGGATCAAGAAGAGGCCGAGGAAGGGCGAATGGCACCGCGAGTGTCGCGCTGCTCTTCGGCAACTCCAACAACCCGGGTCAACCTTGAGCGACTGCATCACAACTAACGCATTCTATAGTGGATTAGTGGAGGGAAGGTACGACGACGATCTCGGGGCGAACCTGGGCGTCGACGAAGAATACCTGACCCGCCTGTTTAAGACGACCTTCGGACCGGGACCTATGGACAACTTCCAGAGATCCCTGGCCTGGCAGTGCTATCGAGAAGCACTACCCGTTCGGGATAAGCTCTACAGGCATGGCTCGAGAAACACGGGGCCGACCTGTCCGAGATGCCGGCAGAGCGACGAAACCGTTCTGCACGCACTCGTACAGTGTCCCACCATTTCCGAGCTGTGGGCTTACGTCGAACAACTGCTATCGCGTGTGGGACGAGTCGGTCTATCAGCCGAGTCTATCGTGAATATTGTCGCGCCTCCTTCCTTTAAACGGGAAGGAAGAGCTATTTTCATCGTACTTGTGGCTATGGCGAAAGAATGTGTATGGTGGACGCGTCTGAAAGGTCTAGAGACAAAGACTTTCCTCTCTGGGCAATCTCTCATCAACTTCTTCAAGTATCACCTGAAGAGGAAGGTGAGAGTAGAAAGGGAAGTCTTGTCTAGTGAATGCTTCAAAAAAAGATGGGTGAATGTAGCAAGGATGGCACGTGTGAACGACGGAGCCATCTTGAGCATAACCCTATGAACTAAAAATAAAAAAAAAAAATTCCAAGAAAAAAAGAAAGAAAAAAAAAGGCAAAAGAGAGTCACTTACTGTTATAGTTTCTTCAATGAGAATATTGACCAAGGTTACCGTGGTCTTTTCCGTAGACTTTTCTTTCCACGGCCAAACCTAAACTGTCCTCCCCTCCTTTTACACGAGAACATTACTGTGTGATACACGATCCCTATTGATCGGCCTTTTTTTCTTTTTTTTTTTTTCTGATTCCTTTTGATCGAACTACCCCCTTTTCCTTCCTACGATCCCTTTTGATCGACACCCTCCCCCTTTTCTTTTTTTTTTTTTCTTCCCCCTCCCAAAAAGAAAAGCTCTACATTGTATTTGTCCCATCTTCGTTGAGCCCTGTGTGGCTAATAAAAGAAATGTATCTATCTATCTATCTATCTATCTATCTATCTATCTATCTATAACGCGTGAAAAGTATTAAAAAACGGAGTAGAAAAACAAAGTGTATTAGATTTACGCTCAGGGAAAATAGAAGGAAAAGTCTTTTACGCTTTTAGTTTATATATATGTGTGTGTGTATATACACATATGTGTACATATATACGTATATATATATATGTACATATATGTATATATATATATATATATATATATATATATATATATATATATAGGTATATATATATATATATATATATATATATATATATATATATATATATATATATATATATATATATATATATATACGTGTGTGTGTATATACGTGTATATACGTGTATATATGCTTGTTTATAAGTACATACATTCATTTTGCTATACACACCGCACGCACACGCTTACTGGGGACAAAACAAAAACACCGAGAAAATTCGATAGTGCTGTAGAGTGGACAATCTATGTATTAAAGAGTATAATATGTTAGTTACAACTCAATTATGTCACAATATCACTGTTGTGGATTATCTAGATGATATGTATTGTGTGTAATCACAATGATGAAACTGTGCTGTAATGGAAGTGATATAGCTAACGCATTACCCAACTTATAACAATCACAGACACACACATAAGTATGCATGTGCATAGGTATGCACCCTCAACATACATGGAGGAAGAGAACAAAAGAATGGGGTGGTTTATGGAGGGAGAGACACGCCGAGTACAATTAGCTTGAGTCATTTTGACGCTGAGGAAATTTCGTATTTTATTCTACATCAAAACTATCAAGTTTCTTGTAGCTGAGCCTGAACTAGTTGTTTATGACATATATAAGGAAACATTACTTAGTAACTGTGTGGACAGTCTTCGTTAATCGAAGTAATACAACAAGATATTAATAGGAATACTGGACAAGTCAAAGGATAGAGATCAGAGTAACGTGGGCCGCCTCTTTTCAGAGGTAATAGTGGGTTTGTTTAGGACTAACAACTCTATCTAGAAAAAAAAAGGAGTATAGATACACAATTGTTACACAAGCATCGATGGCAACTCAAAACCAACCAGGAAGAGGAAAGCCTTACATGGTGCAGCAAACTCCGAAAGGAAGCTGTAAAGTCGACTCCTCGTCTTACTACTAGAAGACAACCCAGAGTCGAGAAAAGTGAAGAAAAGTCGCCAATAGCCTATGCTCCATTAGGAGCGAAAACCTTGAGTAAGAAATAATTTGCAGAAACGGTAGCGCGCTGAGCAAATTACTTAGTGGCATTTAATTACAGCTCTTTACATTTCGTGCTCGTGTTTCCGGAGTCGACTTCACTTTCAGTTCTTCTGGAACTCAATAAGTAAGTATCAGTCATGTACTGCGGTTGATATGATGAACTACGTTTACTCACCCACTTGTGTTAGAGATCAATGTGATAACAAGAAAAGAAAGGTTGAAGGTGACTTACTTTAATTGAGCATTCTGGTCGGCGAAGTGTCTTTTAGGAAACACCATTCCTGGATTGGAATTGACTGGAAGCGGAAGTTGTACTTTCATGTACATTTCATCGAGCCACCAATCATAACACTGAAGGAAGAAAGAAATTAGAAATCATTATTGTTAAAATTAATTCAACAGAATATTGATTATCACTTGATAAACACATATAAAAACAAACAAAAACACAAAAAAAAAAATTCGTAGAGAATCAGACAGTGGTTTTCAGCACTTAAATTTGTATCTAGAGGATCTGATTTCAACTCCCATAACTCCCTAGTTTAACATTCAGTGGATCAACAAAATAAATACATTTTATTATTGTTATTGTTGTTTAGTCTACACCAGTCCTGATTGAGAAGATCAAAGATATTGCTGTGATGACCATTATCCATCTTTTATCTAACAAAATGTGACTACAAATATACTACCCAACGTATTCGCCTGTCTTCAAGATAGTATAAGAATGATTTCGAGTAAATTTGGCTACTACTTCCAGAAAATCAAGTGAGTTTTCCTCGAGTTATATAGTGGGGTTAGCTAGGTCAAATTACCTGTCCAA
>NC_142932.1:106181079-106191079 GCF_046866305.1 Octopus bimaculoides | reverse complement strand
TTTGCAAGATTCTTGATGTGACTTCATGTGTTGAAACAGATATTGTTGTATTTGAGGATGGTCATGTTGCCAGTTTAGCCAATAAAGACACACGCACTATGTATTTGGTGTTCACTTGCTTCAGCTTTATTTTATATTAATCATATTTCAACCAGAGTTCTGGCCATGCAACTCCCAACTGATGACGAGCAATGACTCAGAAACTAGTCTCTGGATGCTGGCTTTGCTGGGTGGAGGTGCTTATATCCCCTTTTGTAAACATAAGGACACAGGAAATGTGTGAAGGCCGACAGGAAGCGGTGCTTCCTAAGGCTAAATAGCAGTAGTATTATTCCCTCTCATGGGACTGTCATACATATAATATTATATTACATATTTCTCTTAGGTACTCAACTATGAATCCAAAGCATTTTATAAGAGAAACAGATGTAAGCTAACAAAGTTCACAAGTTAATTGTATATTCTTTTGTCATCTCAATTATATACATATATATATTTGTGAGTGTGTGTATACACACACACACTACCCACACATACATACACACACCACCCACACATACACACACACATATGTATTATTTAAACAAGGGTACAAAATAGTACCAGCATTGCTAGAAACAAGAGTCAAGACGACTCAAAAAGCCACAAAAGCCACTAACTCAATGAATTGACGAATGAGATGAAGCGAGAAAAGCACCTTACCTTAGTGAGATCGAACTCACAAATGAAGTAACAACTATATCCATATCACGTGATTTTGAACTCTGACTAATTTAATTTAGTGTTAGTTCTTATCAGTGGATCTTACTGTGTCTCGGGTTAAAGTGTTACTCGCCTCATCAGACTCATAAGAAAAAAAAAAACAGTTGAAAACGAGCGCCAAATTCAAAACGGTAGAAGTGCATCGTATATATATACATATACATACGTACGAAATGCATATACGCACCCACATGCATACACTCTTAGACACATATTACTCAATCAATTTAAGTGTTTTAGTGGTGTTTGTAAACTATCTATCTTTCCACTTGGTAATTGTAAACCGTCTATCTATCTTTCCACTTACTAATTCGTCGGTAGTTCTGTTTTTACTGGTCACTTTCACTGTTATACCCGGGCTGTTATTCCTTTCATCATTGTTTTTTTTGGTTTTCATAAGTGAATTCAGTGTTTGTCCGGTTTCCATTGGTCGATTGCTTAATCGTATCCTAAAGATGCCCATATATTTATTGCTTTTGATTTACCAAGTCATTGGTGGTCTTGTTCATGCCTGTCGAATACGTCATCATATTTTGTTTGTCATAAGTTTTCTTTCTGTATGTTTCATAATTAAAGAAAAATATGCCCTTATGTGGATTTGGTAAAAGTAAATGGAAACATACTCCAGGTACCTTCATTGAAGCCTCATACAAAGATCCAGTCTTTACTGGTATCTAGCAATCCAATAGATTTTAGAGATCAGCCAGGAAATTTAAATGTGACGCGTAAATAACTACAATATATTTTATGGGTACTAAATAACCGTTGGAAAGTTGGATGCAATTTGGTGTTTGAATTCAGACGGTTTGTGGCTATAAATAATGGAGAGTTTCTTTCTGAATAAGTGATAGAACTAGTTACGATGTTCATGCTTTCCTGTATACATTCAATGCATAAGTGTAACGTAACAACTCCAGTTGGGAACCGAAGCTATCAGAAAATCGCTTTACAACGAATCTACATTGTGGATAGTGGATGATTGTAGAATGTTGTGTTATATGGTTACGAACCTTTTCGTTCTGAGTTCAAATACTGCCGAGATCTTTGGTTTCCATCATTCGCGTATCGATAAAATGAGCGTACTAGCCAATGATTAAATACTGAGGTGTATTCGGACTATTCTATTTAAAGTCTGTGCTCCAGCATAGCCATAGTGCAATGACCAGTTGTAGTTAATTTTCACTCAATGTTTAAATGTAATCCAGATTCATAAGAGTGAAAAATGATATTGTGTGGCAATCATGCCTTTCCAATAACCATTAAGGAGCTAAACTGAGTGAACTGCACTCACCTAAAAATCGAAATAGGATTGTTCTCAAAGAATGCTACGCCTTGGCCACCATTTCAGCCCAATATAGCTGCCATTATAAATAACTGGCTCTCTTACTTTTGTTAGTTATATTTAGGCACGACCATTGAGCATCATTGGATTTCTTCTCATATAATGACCATATCCAGAGGGAATATGTAGCTTTTGTGTGAGATCGGTCAGTAAATCGATGACCTTTGAAGAAGAAAGGAAGAGTTTCTCTTTTGTGTATGTTTGCATGTATGCATGTATTTTGCTTATTTTTAGCTTCCCATTTCTCGTATTGCTTCATCTTCCTAAGCTAAAATAACGACCGTTTGAAGAAAAGGAGACACAGAGAGAAAAACAGAGAAAGAAAGAGATAGAGAGTGAGTGAGAGAAAGGAGTAGAAACTCAGAACCTCGTTTTGATTTTTGATATCAACTCTAAAGCAAGACAATTTAATTTGATTTGATCAGAAGTCAGCTCCAACGGCTGAATAGGGAGCAATCAGTTGATATTGTTGACAAAAGCAAGCGGTAACGCTAGAACGAGTCGGTCTCTAAGCTGTGCCTACTTATTTTTACAGTTTCAAAGCAAATAGAAAAAATAAAGAAAGGAAAAAAAAAGGAAGAAAATAATCGCTTCAATGCTCACGAAATTAGCTTTAAATGGTTCTGTAGTCAGGCAGCAATTTGACGTCACTTATATTCTTGAAATTGTCTAATATGGTAGATATTTATAAAACATTCACCAACAAACGATGACGACGTTGACGACGACGACGACGACGACGACGACGACGATGATGACGATGATGACAGCAACAACAACAAAAATAGTAGTAGCATCATAAGCAATAAGAGCAGCAAGAACAGTCAACAGCAACTGCAGCAGCAAAATACTTAATACTAATAAACACAGCCTAAACAGATTTCATTGAATCACAACAAACGGCAAACTGGCAGAGTTGTTAAGTACGTCAGACGGAACGTTTTGTGATATCTGCTATGATTCAGTATACTGAGTTCAAGTTCCGCCGAGGCCAACTTTGATTTTGATCCTTAGGGTGTCGTTCAAGGACGGTAGATTGGTGGAATTGGATGCCTTGTAATGTTTATTCTGGCTCTTTGCGTTCTGAGTTCAAACCTAGCTGTGGCAAACTTGGGTCATAAACTTAATCCGTCACCCGGTTTAACATCACCACCTGGCACAATGGGATGCATTTAGCGGAGATGTTCATCCTGTTACAAGAATTGGGGGTCTGGTCTCCAGTTTGAGGATACCACTCACTGACCAGTATCAGCATGCCTTACTTCACGAATATATAATATATACCAAACAACCGAGCGACCGACCGACCGAGCGACCGACCGACCGACCGACCGACCGAGCGACCGACCGACCGACCGACCAACGAACCAACGAACCAACGAACGAACAAACGAACGAACGAACGAACGAACCAACCAACCAACCAACCACGGATGAATGAGTGGATGAAGGCATAACATTGTTTAAAAGGTAAACCCATTCAGCGGCACATTGAGTGGTTAGCTCTTCTCTTAGTCATTAGCCTTGTGTCAACTAATGTTTTGTTGAAGAAAATTGGTTGGTGGAAACCGTGCGGAAGCCCGAAATATGAATATCGACGAAGAATTGTAGAATCGCCGAATAAAAGGAAAATGTGGTATTTGGTTCCTACAAGTGAGGACCTTTTTTTTTTTTTACCCAAGTCAACTTTACATTTTGTGCTTTGCACGCTCGATAAAATTAGTACAAAGAACTGGGATCTACACAAACTTTTCTTATATTGAAACATTAAAAGAAAAAAATATACATACACACACACAGGCGCAGGAGTGGCTGTGTGGTAAGTAGCTTGCTTACCAACTACTTGGTCCTGGGTTCAGTTCCACTGCGTGGCACTTTGGGCAAGGGTCATAAACTTAGTCCATCACCTGGTTTAACATCACCACCTGGCACATAGGATGCCTTTAGCGGAGATGTTCATCCTGTTACAAGCATTGGGGTCTGGTCTCCAAGTTTGCCGACCAAAGCCTTGTGAGTGGATTTGGTAGACGGAAACTGAAAGGAGCCCGTCGTATATATGTATGTATATATATATATATATATATATGTGTGTGTGTGTGTGTGTGTGTGTGTGTGTGTGTGTGTGTGTGTGTGTGTGTGTATGTATGTTTGTCCCCCCAACATCGCTTGACAACCGATGGCGGTGTGTTTACGTCCCCGTAACTTAGCGGTTCGGCAAAAGAGACCGCTAGAATAAGTACTAGGCTTACAAGGAATAAGTCCTGGGGTCGATTTGTTCGATTAAAGGCGATGCTCCAGCATGGCCGCAGTCAAAATGACTGAAACAAGTAAAAGAGTATACGTTTGCTTTTTATAATGCTCTAAGTTACTGATTGTGGTAGGGAGCTGAGTACATCTCTAAGAAGCGGTCAACAAACCGTGGAATAGTCCGTTAGAAGACTCGCCTTGTAGTTTTTCCTGCACATCAACAACATAGAAAGAATGTACTCTCATTTTTATTTTTATTTACAGCGAAGATTTGTAATATTTAAATATATAGCAACCCAGCTTTATGCATTGTGTTGTCCATAAAATAGCGGTATCTTCTAATTAACGAAAGACTATCAAAAACGTAACAATGTCAATATGCATATCACGCTATCCACAAGAGTGTTTATCTGATTTATATCTGGGTATTTTATGCAAATAATTGAAGAGCGACGCTGGATATGATTTCCCTGGAGAACGGTCAGGAAAAAATGAAACTGCCCATCAGGAGACTTTCCTACTCATTTTCCGTACTGTAGAAAGAATGCGTTTAAATTCTTATTTCATCCGTAGAGAAGCTTTGTAGTAAATTTATTTCACTTCTAGTATTATGCACGTGTTGGGCATAATGTTGTGCGCGCGCAATTGTGTATGTCAGAGATAGATAGATAGATAGAGAGAGAGAATGAACGTGTGAGTGTGTATAAATATACAAATACATACATGCACATATGTGTATAAACACGCATATGCATCACACACAGACACACACACACACAACGCACACACACATACATATATATGTATATATATACATAAATATAATGCACACACAAATAATTTATATATAAATATGTATAGATATAGAGATATATATTATGTGTGTATATATATATATATATATATATATATATATATACATACACACATATATACGCATATACATTTATATATATATATATATATGCATATATGTGTGCGTGTGTGTCTGTGTATATATGTGTGTGTACACAAACATACACCCACTTAATACACAAACATAATAACAGTCATATTCATTAATATGCTCAGTTTCTATGCGTTATATTTGTTAGCCCAAAAATCTAAATGTCATTTCTCTGTTGTGACGCAGGCTAAGGCATAGATATTTCTAAGGATGGTATTTAATATTTCCTAGAGAAGTTGATAGCAATTTACTTATTTGTTTGTTCATCTGAAAGAGACAACGTCTTTTCTGATTAATATAAAACATTTCTTTTTATATTTTGACGTAGCGAAAACCAATCACGCAAATATTGTGCAACAAACGATATGCTTGCGAGAATATTTTCTTAGAGAAATCTCTATAATTAATATTGAGTAACTAGTACTGCAATATCACACGCATGTACGCACAGAAAGTGCATAAATACGCACTTACATACATACATACATAAACATATATGAATGTATAGTAAATAAATAAATGCGCCCCTTTTAAAGCCTAGCCAGGCTCATGGGCCCGGTTTCCCGGTTTCAATGGCGTATGTGTTCCCCAGCTGGACGGTACGCCAGTCCATCGCAGCGTTACCCATTTTTGCCAGCTGAATGGACTGGAGCAACGTGAAATGAAGTGTTTTACTCAAGAACACAACGCGTCGCTCGGTCCAGGAATCGAAACCACAATCTTACGAAAATGGTGCTGACACCCTAACCGCTAAGCCACGCGCCGCCATATACACATACATACATACATACATACATACATATATATATGTATATATATTCTTTTATTCTTTTACTTGTTTCAGTCATTTGACTGCCGCCATGCTGGAGCACCATCTTTAGTCGAACAAATCGACCCCATGACTTATTCTTTGTAAGCCTAGTGTTTATTCTATGGGTGTCTTTTGCCGAACCGCTAAGTTACACAAACAACGGTTGTCAAGCGATGGTGGGGGGACAAACAGTCATACAAATGCACACACACACACACACACATATATATACGTCGGGCTTCTTTCAGTTTCCGTCTACTAAATCCACTCACAAGGCTTTGGTCGGCCCGAGGCTATAGTAGAAGACACCTGACGAAGGTGCCACGCAGTGGTACTGAACCCGGAAGTGTGAGGTTGGGAAGCAAGCTTCTTACCACATACCCACGCCTGCGCCTATATATATATATATATATATATATATATATATATATATATAAATATATATATATATATATATGTGTGTGTGTGTGTGTGTGTGTGTGTGTGTGTGTGTGTGTGTGTTCCTTTCTGTGGAAGAGCGTAAGCTCGAAACGTTAAAGACTTTTTTAATTCCCGAGCGTTATACTAATACATCCATTTGTTTTCTACACCACCTGTCTTCGTCTGTTGTTTTTCTTCTGTGAACTCTCCCTATATATATATACGACGGGCTTCTATCAGTTTCTGTCAACCATATCCACTCACAAGGCTTTGGTCGGCCCGAGGCTATAGTAGAAGACATTTAACCAAGTTGGTACGCAGTGTGACGGAATCCGGAACTGTGTGGTTGGGAAGAAATCCTCTTACCACACAACCACATGTCTGTGTGTGTGTGTATGCTTGTTACCAATACTGTCAATGCTTTCATGCACAAAAATTCTGCAGATTTCTAAAGCTCGACGAACGTTAGTAATCCGACTTTATGTTGATTGGGACTCATCCTACATAGAGATAGATTACCAATATGATGCTCTTGATCACATGTCTGCACCATCAGAATTGACCTGGGGTTAAACAACGAGAACAACAACTGTCCACGTTCATATTCAATAATTAGTACTCGACGAGAAGGAGGAAATTACTTTCGCAAAATACTACTCACCAGTTCTGGAGAATTCTAAAAGCTATTGTTCTTTTCACTATTTGAGAACTATTCAAGTGTTTAAATATAAAAAGGATGACGGATGACGTAGGCGAAAGAGGAGGAGGAGAAAGAAGACGAGGAGAAGCGGGAGGCAAGGAGGAAGAGGAGAAGAGAATAATATTTTTGAATCCAATAACTGAATTTCATTTCTGGTCCACCAAGAGAATGATTTAATTACGTCTTTTAATTTATTTGTTGGTAGTTTTTTTTTACCCGTATTTTTTCTATTGATGTTATTTCTTTTCTGTTAAGTCATTTGAAAAATATAAATCCATGTAGCAGTAGTAGTAGCAACAGCAGCAGCAGCTGCAGCAGTAATCTTTTTCTGGTTTTATAGTGTTACTACTACTACTACTACTACTACTACTACTACTACTACTACTACTACTACTACTTTCTATTATAGGCACAAGGCCTGAAATTTTTGGGGAAGGGGGCTAGTCGATGACATCGTTCCCCCAGTGTTCGACTGGTATTTATTTTATCGATCTCAAAAGGATGAAAGGCAAAGTTAATCTCAGCGCAAATGGAACACAGAATATAAAGACGAACGAAATGCCACTGAACATTTTGTCCGGCATGCTAACGATTCTACCGGCTCGCCACCCTAATAAATGATAATAATAATAATAATAATAATAATAATAATAATAATAATAATAATAATAAGTACCAGGCAGTAGCTCTCATGGCTTCTGATCTTAATTGATTGGAAGTGTTATCATATACATTTTTTTGTCTTGGTATAAAAGATGGGCTACAGCAAATATTCTGCTGAATACCACAGATTTGCTTGTCAGTTGTTTTACCTTAACCAGTTGAGCATGTCCCTTGGTGGCTGACGATATGAGCATCTCTGATCATGAGCAGAAGTAGTGGGGGAGCATCATAGCCATGTGTTGAGAGGAATTCTTTGGGGTTTGAATAATTCACCTTTGGAAACATGGGTGTTTTGCTCAATATCCTTAAACAAACTTTATTCAGGGACCTTTTGAGCGGGATGGGCTACGCGACCTGACGAAGATTCTAACTGGGCCCCACCTGCGAGGTCATGCGCTGTTTATCTTGATATGAGATCACCATGTCACGCACACATGTCTGCGATGCATGTGCCTGGTTTACCCTTATCAGACGGGTATTCATGATGGGTATATTGGGCTTCGTAAATTTGTACTTCAGTGTCACTTTGATGGCATGCGCTGCTCTTTCAGATTTTTTGGTGGGTGACTCACGCTAGCAAAATAGTAAATTGAGGATCCACACTATTATTTTAAGAGTCTATTAAAAGTTGTTTTTTTTTAAATTTTAATGTATGTATTGCAAGAAACAGCTCGGTTTCTTTCTCTAACATTTTCCATAGTTCCACCTACACAAGTTAATGTGTATATAAAAAAAGATGAATTTCGAAAAAAATATCTATAAAACTAGTTTTTAAACATCGAATTGCTGTTGGGGTCCATCAGAATAAAATAGTAATGAAAGAGGATCTACGCAGGCAAAATAGTAAATTGGGGATTTACAGTAATATTTTAAAGCCCCTGAAAACATGTTGCTTTAGATGTGTGTATTGGTGTGTATTGCAAGAAACAGCAAGGTTTCTTTACCTAACATTTTCCATAGTTCCACCTACACAAGTTAATGTGTGAATAACAAAAGAGGAATTTTGAAAAAATTGCTATGGGAGTCTACTAGAATAAAACAGTAATTGAGGTTGGTGTCCATAAGTAAAAAATGGTTGAGGATCCCTGTGTTAGGCCATATAAAAAAAAATCAGAATACTTCTCCATTACATATTAGCATTTTATTTTTATTAGATTTGATTAAAAATTTGTAATTGTTTCTCTTGTCCTTTGTCTTTTACGTCAATGCATAATTAAGCTTTGTTTTTTTCTTCTCATTACGGGCGTAATTGAAATAATCAATTAAAATTTCCTGGTTCATTATATTATATTAGTACTGAATTAATAATAGCAATTATATATTTTCCCTATGGGTGAAAGAACCCATTGGAACTGAGCAACTGCTCTTATATAACCCCAAAGTCAGCCTTGCTTTGGTAGACTTATGGTCCAAGACATTCCACCCGTGAACGTTTCGTCTTTTATTCAGAAACAGTCTATCTAGGACTACATTGTCCAGCGTCTCCTTTCTGTTTAAAGACAAAAAAGATTCAATATAAAGGACACTTAGCTGCTATTTCTAGTAAAACAAGCGTCAGTATAGATGCTCCTTTTCTGGTTCTGCTGTTGTTGTTGTTGTCATTGTCAGACCTAACCAAGCATATCTTTAATCAAGGCACTCAAAGCGTGACCATCACGTCTTTTTCCTACATGCAGGAAAGCCAGAAGTACGCCGTCTGACGCATGCTTTGATAAAATGATAGTGATGCGGTGTGAAGGAGTTTTGGCTGCCAAATTTAGAAAGTCAAGTAACTCCTGGTATCTCTCTCGACGATTTTGTTGGTATTGGTGCTGTTGTTGTGTGGAGGCGCAATGGCCCAGTGGTTAGGGCAGCGAACTCGCGGTCATAGGATCGCGGTTTCGATTCCCAGACCGGGCGTTGTGAGTGTTTATTGAGCGAAAACACCTAAAGCTCCACGAGGCTCCGGCAGGGGATGGTGGCGAACCCTGCTGTACTCTTTCAACACAACTTCTCTCACTCTTTCTTCCTGTTTCTGTTGTGCCTGTAATTCAAAGGGTCAGCCTTGTCACACTGTGTCACGCTGAATATCCCCGAGAACTACGTTAAGGGTACACGTGTCTGTGGAGT
>NC_142932.1:106158579-106163579 GCF_046866305.1 Octopus bimaculoides | reverse complement strand
GCACCACCACCACTACAGGCAACACCACCACCACCTCCACCTCCACCACAAGTACCAACAGGACTACCACCACCACCACCACTACCAGCACCACCACTACCACCACTAGCACCACCAGCACCACTACCACCACTACCAGCACCACCAGCACCACTACCACCACTACCACCACCACCACCACCACTACCACCAGCACCAGCACCACCAGCACCACTACCACCACTACCAGCATCACTACCACCACCTCCACCACCATCAGCATCAGAAGCACCATGTGGCTATGTGGTGGTGGTGGGGGGACGGCCACAAATAGTTGTTATTTATTTATTTGGTTTATATATTTAGTTGCATTTATTGGAAGGAATGAAAATTGGAATCTATATTTGGTTCGATATTTATAAGAGAGAAGAAGAGAGAGAGTGATAGAGAGAGTGAGAGAGAGAGGAAGGAAGAGGGAAAAAGAAAAGAGGGAGAAAGAGAAGTAGAGTGAGAGATAGGGGTGAATTGAGGGCTGGAGAAAGAGAAAGATAAAGGAAGAAGGAAAAACAAAGAAGGGGGAAGTGAGGAAGAGGGAGAGAGAGAAAGAGAGAGAGAGAGAGAGAGAGAGAGAGAGAGAGATAGAGAGATAGAGAAGGGAGAGTTGAGGGCTGGAGAAAGAGAAAAAGAAAGGAAGAGAGCGTGTGTAAAAGATATATTATATATATATATATATATATATAGGGAGAGAAAGAGAGAGAGAGAGTAACAGAGAGACAGAGAGACACAAAGAGAGACAGAGCGACAGACATGAAGTCCAGATACCTCTGTAACACCTCATGGATTGTGGTGTACTTTATTAAGTACGTGGGTATGTGTACAAACAAATGCAAGTGCGCGTGTGTATATGCGTGTGTGTGTATATGTGTGTGTACGTGTTTATATGTATGTGTATATATATCTTTTACTTTTACTCTTTTACTTGTTTCAGTCATTTGACTGACTGTGGCCATGCTGGAGCGCCGCCTTTAGTCGAGCAAATCGACCCCAGGACTTATTCTTTGTAAGCCTCGTACTTATTCTATCGGTCTCTTTTGCCGAACCGCTAAGTTACGGGGACGTAAACACACGAGCATCGGTTGTCAAGCGATGTTGGGGGGACAAACACAGACACACAAACACACACACAATGTATATATACATATATAAGACGGGCTTCTTTCAGTTTCCGTCTACCAAATCCACTCACAAGGCTTTGGTCGGCCCGAGGCTATAATAGAAGACACTTGCCCAAGGTGCCACGCAGTGGGACTGAACCCGGAACCATGTGGTTGGTAAGCAAGCTACTTACCACACAGCCACTCCTATATATATAAATATATATATATATATATATATATATATATATATATATATATATATATATATATATATATATATATATATATATATATATATATATATATATATATATATATATATATATATATATATATATATATATATATATATATATATATATATATATATATATATATATATATATATATATATATATATATACACACACACATGTATACATAACTAAGAATAAAATCATTAAAAATTAATGATTTTATCAGTGGCCAGCATATAATAAAAGCCACGTAGATAAGATCAATATATAAATATATATTATATTAATATAATTATAATTAAATGCACTGGAGGAACAGCGCCTGCGCTAGACATAGATGTCAAACGACTATAAACCACTTTGAATTTGCACTCCATTAGCACAAGGTTGAATGCGAGGGAAAAGGCTACCCTACTGATGAAGGTAGAGTATTTATTACTAAAACAGAAATCTGAAGATTTAGGGATAACCAAAGTTTTTACGAAATCCTTTTTATCCATTTTTCTCGCATTGAACATTGTGCTAATGGAGTGCAAATCCCAAATGGTTTATAGTCGTTTGACATCTATCTCTAGCATAAGCGCTATTCTTCCAGTGCCCTTAATAATTATATAATTATATTCATATTATATAATATATATATATATATATATATATATATATATATATATATATATATATATACTTATAGATAAGAGCAAAAGAAAAAAAATTCTTATGCCAAATATGCCGAGAAATAGACTTTAAATCGTCATATAACCACATACAATTCATCGATAAAAGCACACACACACACACACACACACACACAGACACACACACACACACACACACACACAGACATATATACATACACATACATACATGCATACATACATGCATACACACACATATGTATGTATGTATGTATGTATGTATGTATGCATGTGTATATATATGTATGTATATATATGTATGCGAAAGACAAAATGGAAATAAGCGAGACAAGAAGAGACACATGAGACAGAGAGTCACTGATGAGGTCGCAGGAGGTGTGACGAACGAAATTTGATAAACGTATAAAGTAAAAATGACACGAATAAAAACAAAAGTGAATATCGAATAAATCGTGCAATTGTTCGATTGGCAAAAGGAAAAAAAGAATGACAATCTCCAAGTATAATATCTATATTATATGTATATTATAATGCAGCGAGCTGGCAGAAATGTTAGCATGCCGGGCGAAATGCTTAGCGGTATTTCGTCTGTCTTTACGTTCTGAGTTCAAATTCCGCCGAGGTCGACTTTGCCTTTCATCCTTTCAAGGTCAAGAAATTAAGTACCAGTTGCGTACTGGGTTGATCTAATCGACTGGCTCCATCCCCCAAAATTTCGGGCCTTGTGTATATTATATAGGTACAGGAGTGGCTGTGTGGTAAGTAGCTTGCTTCTCAACCACATGGTTCCGGGCTCAGTCCCGCTGCGTGGCACCTTGGGCAAGTGTTTTCTACTGTAGCCTCGGGCCGACTAAAGTCTTTTGAGTGGATTTGGTAGACGGAAACTGAAAGAAGCCCGTCGTATATATATATATATATATATATATATATACATATATATAATATATATATGAGATAAAACTTACTTGGAAGAGGATGCGTAGCGTTCAATCATATAATAATGATAATGATAATAATAATAATATATATATATATATATATATATATATATATATGTACTTACATCTAAATATATATATATATATATATGTGTGTGTGTGCGTATATACCCATATATATAAATAGGTATCTGTATATCTGTTTGTCTATCTATCTATCTATCTATCTATCTATCTATCTATCTATCTATCTATCTATCACACACACAGAGATACGTACACACACACACACACACACACACACACAAGTGAGTGAATTAAAGAACATAGTGAGCTTGTCTTCCTAATAGCATCTGTACGTTCGTTTATATATAGAAATATATGCGTTTAGTTTTCTAACGAATGTGGGATACATGACGTTGCGTACGCGTGTGCTTAATGCATTGGATACGTGCATAAGTGTGTGCAAAGAATGGGGGAACTGTGATGAGTAGAAAGACATAAGGAAAGTGGAGCGAATCTGTTGTAGCAGACAATAGATTCTTATAAGATATTATTAGAAGCAAAATTGTCTGAGATGTGAAGAGGAACGATTGGAGGCGGAGGTTTTGCATATTCATTTGTTCGTATGTTTATTTGAATGTGTGAGTGTGTCTACCTTCCGAACGCTTTTGTCACTGTATGTAAGCCTTACACTTTCTTTCTTCCTTTCTTTCTTTCTTTCTTTCTTTCTTTCTTTCTTTCTTTCTTTCTTTCTTTCTTTCTTTCTTTCATTCTTTCTTTCTTTCTTTCTTTCTTTCAACGCATCTTTTTTTCTTTCTTTCAACGCATCTTTTTTTCTATCCATCATTCTGTCTGCCTGCCTACCTACCCACCTACCTACCTACCTACCTACCTACCTGTCTGTCTGTCATTGTGTGTGTGCCTGTGTGTGCTTGTGTGTCTGTCTGTATGGATGCATCTATGTATGTTTGTGTGTGTGAGTGTATAGATATGTGTGTGTGTGCGCGCGCGCGTGAGAGAGAGTGTATGTATGTATAATATATGTATATGTATGTGTGTATACATATGTGAGAATAAATACATATATATACATATGTATATCTCTATTTATCTATCTATCTATCTATCTATTTATCTATCTATTTACACGTCAATCTAAATATATTTATTCACACAAACACAAACTTACATGTCTGTGCTTATAAACGCACACGCACACGCACACGCATATATATATATATATATATATATACACACGCACGCGCAAGCACACACACACACACACACACACACGCACAGAGGGCGGGAGAGAGATAGGGAGTAAAGTAGGCACTAAGATATTTGGTGCGATGAACTATGAAACTTTAATTAATTAAAAATTATGTCCTGAGTGTAGTAGTAATGAAAAATTGAATATTTTGATGACTAATTCCGTTTAAAAAGGGGCTGGCAACAAACACAATCCAATAAATTCAGTTCATTAAAACTAATTAAATATTGTGTAGAAAGGAGTCTGATCTTTAGCAGCGTGGTGATGAATCTCGGGATGTTTTGGTCTTATTAAGACTCATCAGCGATGAATTCACGATGTGTTACTGCCAGATTGTAGAATAGAACGGAAGAAGATGTAGGACTTTCATGTTAGAACATTAAGTGACGTTTTAACTGAAGAAAACGTCAAGAGAAAATACCAATACTCAGGGCGCCTGCTGCATAAAAAGCTATCAGTAAAGTGAGGTTTGACACGCCTGTTATCTCTCTCTCTCTCTCTCTCTCTCTCTCTCTCTCTCTCTCTCTCTATATATATATATATATATATATATATATTCGCCATGATAGATCGCTGGCCACTACATTTATATTTTTTTCTCCTTGTTTCTCTCCTTATTTCTTTCTGTGTTCCTTTCAGTTGAAGAGCGTAGGCTCGAAACGTCAAAAACTTTCTCTATTCCCGAGCGTTAAACTAATACATCCATTTGTTGTTTACACCACCTGTCTTCGTCTGTTGTTTTTTACGTAAATTCTTCCATA
>NC_142932.1:106146079-106156079 GCF_046866305.1 Octopus bimaculoides | reverse complement strand
ATCTATTTATCTATCTATCTAACTATGTATGAATCTATGTTAAAGTGTATGTATATATATATATATATATATATATATATATATATATATATATATATACACATATATATATATTTGGAATTTACAAAAAAAAACAAACAACAAACAAAGAAAACGACGAAGACGGTTGTGTAAACAACAAACAGATGTATTAGTTTAACGCTGGGGAAGCGAGAAAGTCTTTTACGTTTCGAGCCTACGCTCTTCATCGGAAAGGAACACAGAAATAAACATGCATACATATATGTATATGTACACACACACACACACACACATATCTCTACATACATACATACATACATACATACATACATGCATATATATATATATATATATATATATATATATATATATATACATGCTTTCGAGCCTTCTTTCTTCTGTCGAGAGCTTATATGCCCCTTTATTAGACTATTTTCATTGCACGGTGATCGCCATAAACTTTAGGCTTATATAAAAATAACATTATTATTATTTACAGAATATATATAAATATACATTTATTTATTTATTTATTTATGTGTTTCAGCCAAGTGGCTGCGGTCATGCTGGTGCACCACCGTGAAAACAATTTGGGCTCGCCCGGGATTCGAACCCGGGACCTCTCGCACCCAAAGCGAGAATCATACCTCTAGACCAGTGTGTGTGTGTTTGTGTGTGTGTGTGTGTGTGTGTGCTTGGTTGTATACACGTATCTGTTTGTAGATATACCTATATGTATGTCTGTATAGTTGTATGTATGATTGCAGATTTATTTATAATATGTGTATGTACGCGTATGCACATGCGTGTGTGTATATACGTATGTAACACTATTTACCATTTGATAAATTCTAGATCACTGTCATTTGTAGTTTCATTGGTGAATCCTTCCAGACAATCGACAGACGATGTGATAACATCTATTTCGCTCGGTCATTCCCGCATGCACACACAAAAACTCAAGCACACATAGCCATATTTGCATACACTCGCACCCTTACTCAAATACGCACCTATATGTACGTATATTCAAGACGTGACTATTACTTTTAAATCAGGCGATGGCTATTATCAATCATGACGGCGACATAATGGTCTCTTGCTGCTTACTGTGAAACGCCACAACAACCTTCCATTCACCCCGATGATGAGGCTGAGAATTTCTTAAAACATCAACAAACACAGAAGCGGTATTGCTCCAGGCTAAACATATAAAAGTCTAATAAATAACACCCTAATGATACAAGTCATGTGGAGGCGCAATGGCCCAGTGGTTAGGGCAGCGGACTCGCGGTCATAGGATCGCGGTTTCGATTCCCAGACCGGGCGCTGTGAGTGTTTATTGAGCGAAAACACCTAAAGCTCTACGAGGTTCCGGCAGGGGATGGTGGCGAACCCTGCTGTACTCTTTCACTACAACTTTCTCTCACTCTTACTTCCTGTTTCTGTTGTGCCTGTTATTCAAAGGGTCAGCCTTGTCACACTGTGTTATGCTGAATATCCCCGAGAACTACGTTAAGGGTACACGTGTCTGTGGAGTGCTCAGCCACTTGCACGTTAATTTCACGAGCAAGCTGTTCCGTTGATCGGATCAACTGGAACCCCCGACGTCGTAAGCAACGGAGTGCCAACAACAACGATATAATTCATAAAAAATGCAAAATATTCTCGAAAATAAGACTGTTCTTGACTACCAGATTCCATTGACAAGGTATTCATTGAAACCAAAGCTACTTTAGAAAACGCATGGACACATTTGACGTAGAGTGGAATCGAACTCGAAACAATGGGAATACAAGCCAAATTACCTAACGCTGTTGTATCTGATAATGGTCATCGCCAGTTTTAAAATAAATAGTCGTGTCTTGAATCTGCATGCATATCAATATGTGTGCATGTCTGTATGTGTGCCTGTTACTGCAGTCGTTTAGATCCAGAGCCGATCTGATTGAGGACACTTATGATGAAAGGGAGTCAAACCGTGATTATCCCCCTTTATCAGGAATATCTGGTATTACATGGCTGTTTTCTTTACCTTCTAAGGTTGGTGTGATTTAAAGGATATATAGCTGCTATTTCTGGATGGTTCACCAGCCACTTACACTCAGTGCTTACCGATCTAAATCGGTTGCATCCCTTGACGTCAAAATGTCACTTTTCTCTTCCACACACATATGCACACATGTATGTATGTGTGTGCTTGTGTGTGCTTGTGTGTGAGCATCAACATATCATTTCTACCTAATGATCTCTCTTCCCCCTCTGTTTCTTTGTCCACTCTCACCCCTCCTCCCTTTTTCCCTGTATTTAATCCTAAAAGAGAGAAACCTGTTACAGCTATGCACTTTTACATATATATGTTAGTCAATAATCTCAGTTTGTTGATATCCTATTATTAGATATCCTTCCCTCAATTTCCATCCCATCTCTCCACCATCGATATCAATATGGCGACTACTTTCTTATTTCGAAGCATTGGGAGTTTGCATTGCGGTTAATTTCTGCCAAATGTCACCACCGCACATTCGTCATCATCCCGCAATATATATTTAAAAATTTCGGTAATAACAAACGATACAATAAAAATTTATGTGATCGTTCGATAATTTCGTATGCAGCCAGTTCTATATCGACTTTTCCTCTGTGTGCGTTCGTGTATGCATGCTTATGCATAAACATGCGTGTATATGAGCGTAGGTGTATGTGGTTTTTTCATTTATGTTTACGGTTGTGCTGGCATTGAAGGTATGGTGTGTTGGTATGTGTATGTGCGTTTGTGTGTGTGTGTGAATGTGCGTCTGTCAGTGTGTGTGCGTGTGTGTGTGTGTGTGTGTGCGTGTGATTAGGGACTTCTGAATCTTGAAGTAGCACGGAAGCGATTCAAACTGCTTTAAATAATACATAAATACATAGTATTTCAGGTCTTGTGCCTCTAAGTGTAAGAGGCACAAAACCTGGAATTTGAGGGTTTAGTCGATTGCATCGACCCAGTGTTTAACTGGTGCATATTTCATCGTGAAGAAATTTGATAGACGGATATAGATGTAGATGTCTTTCAGGAGAACAGTTCAGTTCCTGTTCTTAGATGAGATTAAATTTGCCATTGACATAACTCTAACAACGAATTCTTGGGTGCCTTTACAGGAGAGGAAACCATCCTATTGCAGTAGTTTAGGTCATAAGGCGGCCAGCTGACAGAAACGTTAGCACGCCGGCCGAAATGCTTAGCAGTATTTCGTCTGTCTTTACGTTCTGAGTTCAAATTCCACCGGGTCGACTTTGCCTTTCATCCTTTCGGGGTCGATAAAATAAGTACAAGTTGCGTGCTGAGGTCGATCTAATAGACTAGCCTCCTCCCCACAAAATTTCTGGCCTTGTACCTAGAGTAGAAAAGAATAATTTAGGTCAGGTCTAGTGTTTCAGGCTAACTTCTATTTCTTCCGTTACTCTCGAAGGCGCTCTGAAAACGGTCAATAGTACACACTTCCTCCTTTTCTATTAAAAATACATAGTACAGCCCTACAAATAAGCATACATACATACACACACATACGTATTCACACATACATACGTACGTACATACATTCACATGTATGCATGTATGTAGATGAACGAATGCCTATGCATGTCTACGTGAGTGCATTGACTCAGGATTGTGTATGTAATCAATCATTTGTCTTTACGTATATAATTGTAGTGCTACTTGCGTATGAACATTTACACATATAGCTTGCACATACATATATACACACATCTCTCTCTCTTTCTCTCTTACTCTCTCGCGCGCGAGCGCACGCACACACACATACATAATACATGCACCCATGGCCACATACGCACTTATCTACGTACATGCATGCATATATTTATATAACACTAACATCTTATTAACACAGTCGTTTAAATCAACTGTAGTAGAATCGTTCGTAATATTTACACAAGTCTACGTATAAACATACACACATATATGTGCATGCATATACACGAATGAAAGCATGTACAACGAACACTCACAAACATACATACATACATACATACATGCATACATACATACATACATACATACATACATACATACGTATAGGCGCATGAACATATATAGATAATATAATAGAAATACATAGCCTCGTTTTATTATGCTGTCGTCCGATATACTGAATCATAGACTAGCATACAGAGATTGCCATAAATATAGATGTAACCACAGATAGGGTGGTGTAATGGTTAGTCATGGATCCATTTTAAGGAAATTCAGAGATCCCAATCCGATAATATCGGTGTATTGAAATGTATGGATTCGTATGTGTTTATTTGACTGAAAAAAATTATGGCGAAAATGACGTGTATTAATAAAATGTATAAGTTGAGAGATTAGAGGGAGATAAATCGGGAAAAATACATACAAAAACAATGTGCAAGTGATATAGTCGTAATAAATGAGATATATTATGTAGAGGTGGCGGTGGTGGTGGTGATGGTGGTGGTGGGGTGGCAGGATCTGGAAAGAAGATAGATAGGGAATGAATGAATGAATGAATGAATGAGTGGGTGAGAGGGGTAGATAGATGGATAGCGAGTAAGTGAGTGAATGAGAGGGAAAGGGGTATGGACGGCGAGTGGGAGAGGGAAAGAGATAAAATGGGAGAAAAACAATCGTAGAAAGAGTGAAGGGAAAGTGAAAGTGAAAGTTGGTGGTGGTGGTGGTGTTGATTAGCCCCAGGTCAGTGCTGATCGAGCAGAGCTATGACGAAGGCATTCCAACCGTGACCACTCTTTATTCATATGTGCAGGGAATCCAAGAAGCCCAAAGTAAACGTTTTCTTCTTTTTATAGACGCGTGTAATTTGATGCTGATTTGGTTGACATTTCTAGCAAAACGAACGACCACGTACAAGCTCTCTCGTTGGCTTGTGTGTATATATGTGTGCGTGTGTGTGTGTGTGCGTAAGCGTGTGTATATGCGCATATGTTCGTATGTATATATGCGCGTATGTGTGTGTGTGTATGTGTGTGTGTGTGTGTGTGTATGTGTGTGTGTGTGTCTGTCTGTCTCTGTGAGGTTTTGGGAGGGACGACAGACAGCGAAGACCATTTATGTAGAAAGGAAGGGAATGACTGTTCGCAGAGTTGGAGTAAGAGGATATGAGTGACAGTGAGAGGTGAATGTGAACGTATGTACGCATGGGAGAGGGAGAGAGTAGGAAGAAAGGGAGGGTGGGAAAGGGAGAGTTAGAGAGAGAAAGAGAGAAAGAGGGGAACAGAGAGAAAAGATAAACTTCACAGCAAGAGACTGAGTAAGTGTCAATAGAAATAATGATGGAGAAAGCACGAGATAGAGAGAGAGAGAGAGAGAGAGAGAGAGAGAGACAGAGAGAGAGAAAGAGAGAAAGAGAGAGAGAGAGAGAAGGAGAGAGAGGGGGTGTAGGATAGGGAGAAAGAGTGACAGAGAGAGAGAGAGAGAGTGACTGGAGATTGAGAATATATATAAAGAAGGATAGAATATTCTTTTCTACTCTAGGCACATGGCCCGAAACTTTTGGGGAAGGGCCCAGTTGACTAGATTGACCCCCAGTACTGGTACTTTATTTATCGACCCCGAACGGACGAAAGGCAAAGTCGACTTCGGCGGAATTTGAACTCAGAATACCGCTAAGCATTTCGCCCGGCGTGCTAACGTTTTTTTATTTCTTTATGGCCCACACGGGGCTGAACATAGAGGGGAGAAACACGGACAGACAAAGGGATTAAGTCGATTACATCGACCCCAGTGCGTAACTGGTACTTAATTTATCGACCCCGAAAGGATGAAAGGCAAAGTCGACCGCGGTGGAATTTGAACTCAGAACGTAACGGCAGACGAAATACTGCTAAGCATTTCGCCCGGCGCGCTAACGTTTCTGCCAGCTCGTCGCTTCAGAAGGGTAGAATATTTGTAAAAGGAGATGTAAGATCATGAACGTAGTACAGAATGAGTAGGGGTATAAGGAGAGAGCGGGAGACAAGGAGAGAGAGAGAGAGAGAGGGGGGAGAGGGAGAGAAAGAGGGGGAGAATAAAATGTAAATGTAAGTGAGCGTGACTATGTAAAGAAAGGTGGTGTAGAAGTAAGAGAGAAAGAAAGATGGGATAGAAATTTTGAGAGAGAAAGAGGAGAGTAATAAAAGTAATGAACGTGTGAGAACATAGAAATAAAGACAAATACATTGATACATTGAGAAATAGATGGATAGAGAGAGAGAGGGGGGAAAAGAGAAAGAGAGAGAGAGGGGGGAAAAGAGAGAGAGAGAGAGAGGGGGGAGGGTGAAGAAAAGAATGAAAGAACGAGCAAGGAATGATAGGGAGGATGTAATAGCTGAGATAAAAAAAAAATTCTTGGATTATTGACTTTACAATATCATTCGGTAAATAACCATTCAAAAGATTTATTGATCAAATTGGTAGAGTCTCGAGAAGTAGAAAATGGGATATTCGGCTCTGACAGTCTCCTTCGTCGCCGCCACGACCATCACCACTACTATCGCCACCACCAACACCATCACCAACAGCAACACTGCCGTCATCCCGTTTCACTCTAATTTGAACAGACATCTCCACCGCCATCTTAACTTGAGACTGGCTTACAAGTAACGCTCTTCAATCATTTCCAATGCTTGTTTATCCTGCTGTTTAATATCAGTACAGATTGATTTATGTGCCATAATTGAGTCCAAAGGCGAACATATCTTTTAAGGAGAATGATTATCTTCTAAGACTGACTGACATTAAGTATTTGTACACATTTTAGTCTTGAACATCTAAAATAACATTTATAATGCCACAAAAGAAATTCCACTCAGCATGTTTGTCGACTAGGGAGAAGAGAACATTTAAAGCATTTTAAAATTTCGAGTTAAAACTCTTTTGTCACATTCTGTTTAATTTTTCAATGAATCCGCAACGAACGACAGGGTTAAGATGTCGTTCTTTCGACTCTAGAGGTATGAGTTCATGTTTAATTATAAGAATTAACACTTGATAAGACTCTTAACATCCCACTTGCCTTGAATTTAAGATGGTGCTCAGTATATTGGACAACACTGCCAAGAACGGAAAGGGGAAGTTGGTTTTTGATCCTTATTGGAACGACAGAAAGATACTTGACTGGATTTGGGTAGTAGTAGCGCAAAAATAATTTGCTTGTATCTATGTAGTATACATGTGTATGTTTTTATATGCTATATATCGTATATTTTGTGAATGACAACGTTGTTGTCTTAGGTAGGTTTGGAAGGGCCAGTCACTGTTTCACTGCATTTCCAATTGCGAAAGATAAAAAAGGCGGATATCTGAGTAACTCGGACAGAATTAATAGCACGAATCATTTTTGTTCAAACGCACCGGTTTATCAGTTTTCTCGTTATTTTCTACATATTTCGCGGGTGTATGCCAGCGAAAGATCTTACACGCACACAC
Source organism: Octopus bimaculoides (assembly GCF_046866305.1). Taxonomy (NCBI): domain Eukaryota; kingdom Metazoa; phylum Mollusca; class Cephalopoda; order Octopoda; family Octopodidae; genus Octopus; species Octopus bimaculoides. Next base: position 106,148,608 of record NC_142932.1, on the reverse strand, counting down.
ATGCGCATACACTCACATGTGTATATGTATGTGCATATATACATATGTGTGTGTGTATGTATGTGCATGCATATATGTGTGTGTGTATGTATATATATGTATGTATATATATATGTATATATATATATATATATTTATATATGTATATGTATATATATATATATATATATATATATATACATATATATATATACATATATATATATATATATATATATATATATATATATATATATATATATATATATATATATATATATATATATATATATATATATATATGTATGTATATGCTTATGGACATACATCTATCCTTTTCTCTTCTTTATCCCCCTCCCTCTCTCTCTCTCTCTCTCTCTCTCTGAAGAACCATTCCAGTCATTTAATAACATGCTGAAACTGTTATATTAATTTTGGGTTATTTCTTGAAGTAGCTAAATTTTCATCGCACTTCTGTGACCTGATCACTGATATAATCTTACTATTTGACTGACAAATACAGCTACCAAAAACATATAGTGTTTTCATTAAAGATATGGCACGGCAATGCTGATGAGATGTGAGCCGTCGTCTCTCCTGCGTACCAAGACTTCTCACTAACAGATAAAATCAAAGTATTTTTGTTTAACCACCATTCAGCTCTGAAGCCTGTGTAACTTGTTCTTCCATTTATCAACACGGTAGGGTGTGATTTGATGGAAATATGGTTGCTATTTCTAGCAGACCGAGAGATCAAGTAGAGGTTTTCTCGTTAGCTCTGGATACCTTGGTTTGAGAATAAACGCGTTTATCGATGGCGGTTGATCAATTTTTCAATAATATTGGTTCCATATGGTTCGTTTTCAATACAGCCTTGTTATCGGTGATGCAGAGCAACACGAGTAAAATCTAAGCTTCTTTAGGCAAGTTCTTTAACCTTTTGACATATTAGAAAACGCTTTTGTTCACTCAAACCAAATGTAAATGGAAAGGGACTCTTGCTCGACATAATACGTTGAGGGATCTATCTCAGAGCAATATGGTTTTGAAGTGGATTTCATTCCTGGACACTCGAGTGACAGTGTCAGTTATCTCATCCTCTGAAGCTAAGAAGTTTAAATCTTATATATCAATGAATACGAATCAAATTTTCTTTTTAAATGATATTCTTTGTTGTAAATGTTTGGCCAAACGACGGCAGTGTGTTGTACATGTATGACCAATGTAACAGTCTCCATCCATCTTTAATAATTTTATATCAAGCATAGAAGAAAAAGACAAAGCAAAAACAGAAAAAAACACACACACTCTCATGATCCTTTACGGAACAATATTATGGAGAACGTAAATGAAGAGAGATTCTACACTCTGGAATCGAACTCAGAACCATATGCACCGAGCAAGTGTCAGTTATCTCAAAACCACTGAAGCTAAGAAGTTAATGAGTATTAATATTAACTTAGAGTGCTTATTTTAAATCTGAACGTGAGTATAAGTTAGAGACAATAAAAGGGTTACGCTAAGCTTATTATTTCGAAATGTACGACATAAAGGTTACATCTTCAGTGGTCTCTCCATCCACCCTCAGTTTAATGGAAGCCACCAAGTCGTTGGGCTACAAGGACCAATTAGAATTTCCTAACCAAGTAAAAGAGTAAATTAGAATTGCTAGAAAATAGAAGTCAGAATTGGTAAACAGTTTGCTGTAAACCATGTTGATCACATCATTTCTATTCCTTCCTTCCTAAACGCTTTTTTTTAAAAACATAAAATATAAGAAAATATGAAAAAAAAAAACCAAACAAAAAAGCGCTGAAGAAAAGGGAAAAAGAAAAAGAAAAACGGGAAAATAGGCCCTTTTAGCGTTTATTATTAGTTTGTTCTTTAGGAGTTTGATGTTCAAAGCGGACCGGATATTTAAAAAGAAGCACTGTGTTATGTTGAAGAGAACTCAATTAATGCGGGAAATATTAAATATGGAAAATGAGAAAATTAGAGGGCAGTTTTAAAGAACTAAAGAAGACAATAGTCTGTGTTTGAGGATATAATATTGAGATCGATGGCTGAAGGATATATACTGATAGATCTCGATATTGATAATTTGAACTAGCCACGGGCCGCTTCTGAAAGCAAGAGACATGAAAGATGAAGAGATATACTTGTTAAGCTGTGTATTTATGAATACAGTTAAGTAGTAGAATGTATGATGTATAAGTGCTTTCGCGAGTATATGTAGGTTTGTATGCATCTACTTATGTGTATGTATATATATATATATATATGTGTGTGTGTGTGTGTGTGTATGTATGTATATGTATGTATATATGTGTGCATTTATTTGTATATCTATCTATCTATCTATCTATCTATCTATCTATCTATCTACATATGTATATAAGTGTGTGTTATATATATGTGTGTATGTGTGTATGTGTACACATGTGTGTAGAGGTGTATGAAAAAGTGCTTAGGAATTTTATATATAGTATAAATATATAATATATTCCTCAATATATAATAGAATAAGTAGCTACAAAAAGAAACGGAATG